>NC_143048.1:14985000-15285000 GCF_057628025.1 Oncorhynchus mykiss
ATGGGGCTGTGTGTTATGTGAAAACATGAGTTGGCGGCGGATGAATGGCACGACAGTGGGCCTCAGGATCTCGTCATGATATCTCTGTGCATTGAAACTGCCATCCATAAAATGCAATTGTTTGTCTGTAGCTTATGCATGCCCAAACCATAACCTCTGTTCTCAACGTTGACGTCAGCAAACAGCTCACCCACACAACACCATACACGTCGTCTGGGTGTGAGGCCGGTTGGATATGCTGTTAAATTCTCTAAAACCACGGAGGCGGCTTATGGTAGAGAAATGACCGTTCAAACTTCTAGTAACAGCTCTGGTGGATATCCCTGCAGTCAGCATGCCAATTGCACACTCCCTCAACTTGAGACATCTGTGGCATGGTGTTGTGACAAAACTGCACATTTGAATGGACTTCTACTGTCCCCAGTTCAAGGTGCACCTGTGTAATGATCATGCTGTTAAATCAGCTCCTTGAAAGATTAATGCCATAGCTGTCAGGTGGATGGATTATCTTGGCGAAGGAAAAATGCTCAGTAACAGGAATGTAAACACATTTGTGCACAACATTTTAGGGAATTGCAGACATTTTCCATACGGACAAAAAGCTTCATCTTTTTCAGCTCAACTTTTTTATAGCTCCTTGCACTGTATGACACAATTGAGTGATAAACCATGCTTTGTCATTTTTTTTTTTTTTTACAACGGCAATATTCAACCCTGGTTGTACTCAGTAGGAAACAAATGGAATAAAACTGACAAAGGGAGGAACTACCTTATCCCAGAAATAAATGCTTTTTAAAAAAAAACATTTTTCTGTTTCAAAAATGTTTCTACGGTGTGCCCTGTTTTAATACGACAAGTCTTTGCAGTTTGTTTGAAGTGTGTCCCTCCCGTGTATGCCTGTCCAGACCCCGGGGATGGAGCCGGCAGGCCGCCTGGAGCCGTCTGAGAACGGGCCCCTGCTGTCACTGGTGCGCAAGATGAACAACTGCCTAAGCCAGATGGAGCAGTTCCCTGTCAAGGTGCACGACTTCCCCAGTGGCAACGGCAACGGGAGCAGGTTAGTTCAGTTACCAAGTTCCATCCCTTCCTTTTCTTCCACAAACCCTATTTTTGTCAGCCATTCACTAATGTGTGTTTACTTAATGTGTGATTCCCTATTGAAGTCTATATGGGTGTAGGTCAAGGAAGGGGACTTGCCCGTATTTACCTGTTTTGTATCATTGTGATCTTGTCTGTTGACATGCGTGTTCTTCAGAGGTTCTCAGGCTCTGAAGTTCTTTAACACACACCAACTCAAGTGTCAGCTGCAGAGGCACCCGGACTGCACCAATGTGAAGCAGTGGAAGGGGGGCCCGGTGAAAATTGACCCCCTGGCTTTGGTACAGGCCATTGAACGCTACCTGGTGGTCCGAGGTGAGCACTGGGAACTGTCTCTTTGCATTGAGTTACTGACTTGACGTAAGCCCTTTCACTCTGTGAGGAACATAGGTCACCCACAAATGATCTTCATCCAACGGGGCTGCTTTCTCAAGTTCCTTCCCAGAGTATTTCTGTCCTTCACTTCTGGCAGAATAGAATGTCTCCTTGTATTACTGACATTTATGGTTAACATGCTGACGTGCTCAATGGGACTTTTGTCTCTACAGGTTACGGACGAATAAGAGAGGAGGATGAGGACAGTGACGATGATGGTTCAGACGATGAAATTGATGAATCTCTGGTACGTAGCTACATTGTCCTTGCAAAATACTCTCCATATTGGATAATACCTCTTTCCCCCACCAATAACGATGTTACCTTCCACCCTAATTTGACCGTCTATCTCTGTCCAGGCGGCCCAGTTCCTGAACTCAGGCAGCGTGCGCCACCGGCTGCAGTTCTACATCGGCGACCACCTGCTGCCCTACAACATGACGGTTTACCAGGCGGTGCGGCAGTTCAGCCTGCAGGCAGAAGAGGAGAGGGAGTCAACAGATGACGAGGCCAACCCGCTCGGACGGGCCGGCATCTGGACCAAAACCCACACCATATGGTAATTCCTTTTCGCTGGCTGTCCACACACACCAGTCTATAGGCTGGACTGATTAACGAACCCAACCATAGCCTAAAATGGTGTTTTTGGTCCACCAGCCACTGTGGCAGGTAGATGTGAAAATCTACCTGCCCCTCAGATTTGTTTTATCAGCCAAAATATTTTTTTGCTGTAATTACATAAAACAGATGACCATGTTTCTAAAACAAGAAATGTATTAGTAAGAAGTATTGTAGTGTGTTGCTCAATTTCATTATTTTTTTTTACCTCTCTTTTAATTAAAATGATCAGACACAAAATGTTCTGCTGCCCCTTTAAGGGCACATGGTTATCATAGTAACGGGGCCACCCGAGTCCAGTCACATGTCTAAAATTTGGCATCTAAGGCTTCTCTTCGCTCTGTTGACGCAGCAGACTCAAACTAATGTTGAAAAACAACTGAACTTGTGAAAAAAACTATGTAAATAGAGTATATTAGACAATCTTTTGCCTGTGCCCAGTGCCTCAAAATGTATCTATCATCACTTCACTCAGTGAGCTTAGCTCCCCTGCCAGGCAGTGTTGCTGCTTGAGGTGGGATATAGGATCCGTTTTTATTTGTGCAATAAACGGCTATGAAACAACAGCAGAAATACTTTGTAAACGGCTACTACAGCATTTTTCTAAGTATAAGCACATGTGCAATTGTCTATTTTTAGTCGCAAATGTAATGCTCACACTAGAGCCCTGCAAATTGACCACCCGCCATTGTGGCGGGTGAAATAGATAGATAGATAGGTAGATAGTTCTTGCCCGCCAATACCTAAATCTACCTGCATTTGGCCCTGAACATATCTGACTGATGCTTGTAGTGGGTGCTTGTAGTGGGTGGCAAACACACGTCTAATAGGTGGCTGAGTTAGTGATCAAATGCAACTGACATGGCAGTGTAGTCATGTTCCACGATATGCTTTACGTAGAGACTCTCTATCCCTTAGGTATAAGCCAGTGAGGGAGGATGAGGATGGCACTAAGGATGTGGTGGGAGGGAAGAGGGGCCGGGCACAGACTGCCCCCACCAAGACCTCGCCCCGCAATGCCAAGAAACAGGACGAGCTGTGGCACGGTAGGAACCACTACCACCACCTCTGGGCCTAGGTGGGTGTCTGTGTTGTCTACTGGCCTGGAGACTGAGAGACAAGTTCTGCTGGTTTATTTTATAGTGCAACTCTAATGTACTCCTTACAGTGGGGAGGGAGTGAGCTGACCTGCTTCTTCTGTTTGAAACAAGTTAACAGACCCTTCGCTAAGCCTTGCCTCGGTCAACATTTTCACGAAGCCCAATTAATCTTTCAAACCACAAGAGAAAACCCCTCAAACTGTTTTTAATCCTTAAGTCTATTTCCGAACCCGTGCGTCAATCTAAGTAAAACAAAATTAAACAATTAAGAATCCCCATCGACATGTCAGTTTAAGCTAGAGATGTTTTGGGGTTTTTTTTGGGCTGCGTCTAAATCCACCTTATCTGCCCATGTCGTCCTTCCGCATCTGCGATGGAAGTTGGCTGAGTTATAGCGGTGCTTTTCCAACCAGAAAATTGGTCTTCTCATGAAAACGTCTGTAGTGGAAAGATGACTCACAAGGATGTTCTCTGTTTTGCTCTACGACCCCCACGAGTATCATGGGACTCATCTGAAGGTAACCCATGGAAATATGGAGATCGTTTTGTGGCAACAAAAATAAGAGGATAAATGTGTCAATGTTTTTCCTGAGCTTTCTTACTTTTTCTGCCAAGTGCTCTCTTAATTGTTGGCTAATGCCAACAGCAGATTAGCATTATTTTCTTTGAATATAGCCAACTTAGCTAGCTAACATGCATTTGGAGAACCAGTTATATTAACCCTATATGTAACATTGTCTTTAAACCACTGGTGAAGGGTCTGTATGCGATCAAAACATAAGGAAACCACTATCTTCAAGAAGAGATCCCAATAAACACTTTTGGCCCCATATGGTAGCCGATCAGTGTCGTTACACTATCGGAGATTGGTGCAAAAAATATTTCCCTTCTGCTCCTCCGAATGGTCTAGTACGTTGCTAGCGAGCAAACAATGTAACCTCAGTATAATTTTGCTTTCGAAAAATATTACAACACGCTCTAAATTTCATGTATCATAGTTAAAATAAAAACAATCATAGCCCTCCATGGCTTCCAAGGGTTTTAAACATGAGCTTGTCTGAGGTGTTGGACTACAGTTGCTATCCATCAGTGTGCCCAAAATTCTGGGCCGGTGCTTAGTGACTGTTGAATTTACTTATTTTTTTGTACCGTCTGAATTAGTGACCTGAGATGACCTCTTCACACAAACCCACAGATATGGTCAGTCTAATCAATTAATCAAATGTATTTCCAAATCTTTGCTTTTGCACTAACCCCCTGGCCAAAGGGCTTTTACAGTCTCAAATGACACCCTATTACTTTGAAAGTAGTGCACTACATAGGATATTTGACCATTCTTTAACCTACACTAAATCTGTCCATTCAAATCCTTATCTCATACTATACATTGTATCATGTTAGTTTAGCTACCACATCTGTGTCGTATTCATTGGCCACAAAACGGAATAAAAGGACGAACAAGTGACTACCTGCCCTTGTCCAATAAACGCTTGTTTTTGTTTCCCATTGCAAAACGTTTTGCTACAGTGTGCACGAATTATGACCCTGACTTGCTCTCTCCTCTCCCAGACGGCGTGTGTCCCAGCGTGGCCAGCCCGTTGGAGATGTACCTCATGTCAGAACCCCCAGAGAGCATCACCTTCGACGACCCGTCTCTGGATGTCAACCTGTTGCTGAGGGTGCTGCACTCCATTAGTAGTTACTGGTTCTACCTGTACGACGTGAGTAACCTGTCCTATCCCCTCTCCAGCCCGCAGATACTGGCACTAACTGAACAACTGAACTCCCAGAAGGCACCCTATAACCTTTTTATAATGCACTACTTTTGACCAGGACCAATAGGGATCTGGTCAGAAGTAGTCCACCATGTAGGGAATATGTTGCCATTTGTGACTCAAGCCTGTATGTCTGCCCTCTGTCTGTCATGTTCAACATAATGCTAAAGATATCTTTATAGTCTGTGCGCTTGTAGAAGGTAAACCACAATGTACCATATGACTATAACTGTCTGATAGCTAGACAGCTGTCTTAGTGCACACAGTTGCCCAAAATAATGGTCCTTTTTGCATTCAAACAACCTAGCCCCCTGTTTCTTTGCATCAGAGAAGGGGCACTGTTGTATTTCCAGTAGACTGAGGTTGTTTTTTTCAGAATGCTGTTTCTAAGGAGATCATCCCCACCAGTGAGTTCATCAACAGTAAGCTGACAGCCAAGGCCAACCGACAGCTGCAGGACCCTCTGGTCATCATGACCGGCAACATCCCCACCTGGCTCACAGAGCTCGGCAAGACCTGGTAACTACTTTTCAGCTCATAAACACCCACAAAAACCTGCCCTAGCTTTTCTTGAATATTTGACTGAGTATTCACTAATGCAATGTCCTCAAACCGCATGTCTAGACCAAGGTTGGGGACAATTCCATTTCAATTCAGGAAGTAAACTGAGACTTCAATTTTCTCTTCCAGGCCCAAGGTTAACCCCACATAAGCAACTGAATATATATATATACTTACTGCCCTGTTTATTAGGTACACCACCTCTTCCACGAAAATGGATCGCGCCTACACACAGGGAGTCACGTCGCCAACTATATAAAGCAGGCATCGAGGCATTCAGTTACTGTTTGATTGAACGTTAGGTCACTTTTTTTGCCCATTCTAAGTGAGTGTGGTATGATTGTCTGTGCCAGGTGCACCGGATCCAATATCTCAAACCCCGCACTCCTCGGCTTTTCACCCAAGACAGTGTCTAGGGTTTACCAAGAATTGTGCGATGAACAAAAAAACGTCCAGTTAATGGCTTTCCTTTCAGCGAAAACCGGACGGGAGGTCGAAGGCGAATGGCAAGAATCGTGCAAACAGGCAAGCCACAAGTGGACCAGTAGTGGTGCACACCTTGTTAATCCTTGTCACGGATGGGCTATTGTAGCAGACACCGGGTTTCACTCCAATCAGCTAAAAACAAGAATTGGCTCCAGGGGTACGCGATCACCAACACTGGACAATTGAGTGGAAAAGCAGCCTGGAACATGAGAGCAAGTTCACTTTACTTGAGTGGCCTCAACCCAATAGAGCGTCTTTAGGATGAGATGGATTGGGCTGTTCGCATGAATGCACCGCCTTCCATTCTGAAGCAACTGCGGGATGCCATCGCACCAGGAAAGTTTCCTGACACCTTGTAGAATGGCCCACAGAATTCCGGCTGTTCTGGAGGCAAAGAAGGGTCAGACCTGGTACTACACTGACTAAAAATATAAATGCAACATGCAACAATTTCAAAGTTTTTACTTAGTTACAGTTCATATAAGGAAATCGGTCAATTAAAAAAATATAATTAGGCCATAATCTATTGATTTCACATGATTGGTATTACAGATCTGTTGGTCAGATACCTTTTAAAGAAAAAAGGTAGTTGTGTGGATCAGAGAACCAGTCGGGATCTGGTGTGACCATTTGCCTCATGCAGTGCGACATCTCCTTCACATAGAATTTCAGTCTGATTGTGAAATGTTGTCCCACTCCTCTTCAATGGCTGTGCGAAGTTGCTGGATATATTGTCAGGATTTGGAGCACGCCGTCATACACATCATTCCAGAGCATACCAAACATGCCCAATGGGTGACATGTCTGGTGAGTATGCAGGCCATTGAAGAACTGGGCCATTTTCATCTTCAAGGAAGTGTGTACAGATCCTCGCGACATGTGCATTAACTTCTCTAGGATAGGGGGCAGTATTTGGAATTTTGGATGAAAAGCATGCCCAATTTCAACTGCCTGCTACTCATCCCCAGAAGATAAGATATGCATATTGTTAGTAGATATGGATATAAAACACTCTGAAGTTTCTAAAACTGTTTGAATCTTGTCTGTGAGCATAACAGAACTTATGTAGCAGGCGAAACCCAGAGGACAAACATTCAGGTTTTGTTTTTGAGTTCACCCTCTCAATGAGGTTTCATTGGGATTCCAGATTTCAAAGGGACTTGCTTAAAGTTCCTGCCGCTTCCACTGGATGTCAACAGTCTTTAGAAATTTGTTGAGGCTATTCCTTTTGTGTAATGAAGAAGTATGGCCATCTTCAACAAGTGTCTCTTCATGTGTACTGTTTGATAGAGGTGCAAGACCAGAAAGCATGCTTGTGTTTGTCTTCCTGTATTGAACACAGATCATCCCGTCTTCAATTTGATCAATTATTTACTTTAAAAAATACCTAAAGTTGTATTACAAAAGTAGTTTGAAATGTTTTGGCAACGTTTACAGGTAACTTGAGATATTTTGTCGTCACGTTGCGCTAGTTGGAACCGGTGATTTTTCTGGATCAAACGCGCCATATAAATGGACATTTTGGATATATATATGGAAGGAATTAATCAAACAAAAGGACCATTTGTGATGTTTATGGGACATATTGGAGTGCTGACAGAAGAAGCTCGTCAAAGGTAAGGCATGATTTATATATTTCTGCGTTTTGTGTTGCGCCTGCAGGGTTGAAATGTTTTCTTGTTTACTATGGTGCTATGCTCAGATAATAGCATTGTTTGCTTTTGCCAAAAAGCCTTTCTGAAATCTGACATGTTGTGAATCCAGCCAACGTGTAAGATACCAAATTAAAGCTACATGTGTGATTTCATGAAAGTTTGATTTTTATAGGAATTTATTTGAATTTGGCGCTCTGCATTTGCTAGCATCCCACGTATCCCAGAGAGGTTAACATGCTGAAACATGAGGTGATGGTGGTGGGTAAATGGCACGACACTGGGCCTTGGGATCTCATCACAGTACCTCTGCATTCAAATTCCCATCGATAAAATTGTGTTCGTTGTCCGTAGCTTATGCCTGCCAGTATCAAAACCCCACTGCCACCATGGGGCACTGTTCCTAACGTTGACATCGGCAAACTGCTTGCCCACACGACACCATACACGCTATCTGCCTGGTACAGTTGAAACCGGGATTCATGCATGAAGCGCACTTCTCTAGCGTGCCAGGGGCCATCGAAGGTGAGCATATGCCCACTGAAGTTTAAGACGCCGAACTGCAGTCAGGTCAAGATCCTGGTGAGCACGCAGATGAGTTTCTCTGAAACTGTTTCTGACAGTTTGTGCAAAGAATTTGGTTATATAAACCCACAGTTTCATCAGCTGTCCGGATGGCTGGTCTGACGATCCTGCAGGTAAAGAATCCAAATGTGGAGGTCCTGGGCTGGTGTGGTTACACAGTCTGCCATTGTGAGGCCAGTTGGACGTACTGCCAAATTCTCTAAAAGGATGGAGGTTTACGGTAAAGAAATTCTGGCAAGAGCTCTGGTGGACAGTCCTCCAGTCAGCATGTCAATGCTCCTTCAAAACTTGACATCTGGTGTTGTGACAACAGCCCATTTTAGTGGCCTTGTATTGTCCCCAGCACAAGGTGCACCTGTGTGCTGATCATGCTGTCTAATCAGCTTCTTGATATGTCACACCTGTCGGCTGGATGGATTATGTCACGAACAGGGATGTGAACAAATGTGTTAACAATTTTTCTTGAAACATGGGACCAGCACTTAACATGATGCGTTTTATATTTTTGTTCAGTGTAGATGGGTGTACCTAATAAACTGTCCGGTGAGTACATAGATGCTTTGCATTTTGACCAACTATCATTGTTACTCCCTTCTCCCCAGTCCCTTCTTCTTCCCATTCGACACACGGCAGATGCTCTTCTATGTGACTGCTTTTGACCGCGACCGGGCCATGCAGCGCCTCCTTGACACCAATCCTGAGATCAACCAGTCAGATTCCCAGGACAGCCGTGTGGCGCCCCGCCTCGACAGAAAAAAGGTGTTGAATATTTTGGTGTAATGTCACCTAATCGACTCGATGTATGCCTTTCTGGAATCGGTTTAATAAGTGTAGCCAAGAGGAGTGGACATCACCAATTAAATATCCAGCCTGCTTTTTGTACTCTACTGACTCCTGTTTGTCTTTTCACTAACTCCTCATTTCTGCTCTTCCCCCTGTCTCTAGCGAACGATAAACCGTGAGGAGCTGCTGAAGCAGGCGGAGTCAGTGATGCAGGACCTCGGCAGCTCCAGAGCCATGCTGGAGATCCAGTATGAGAACGAGGTACAGTACACGCGTTCACACCCTAATTACAGAGCACTGTTCAATCACCTCCATTTTGAGTTTGTCCCTCTCATAAGGTACCACAGAACATGGAGTCATTTGGTGGGGTAGATTTTGAACATGATCCTAGACTTAGAAGCTCCATCGCTCTCCTGCCTCTTTCTTTCTCGCTCTCCCTTACTCCCCTGGTCTCTGTCCTTCTGTCAGGTGGGCACAGGGCTGGGTCCCACCCTGGAGTTCTACGCCCTGGTCTCCCAGGAGCTGCAGAGGGCCGACCTCGGGCTGTGGAGGGGTGAGGAGGTCGCCCTGTCCAACCCAAAAGGTAACTTTCTACTCCAACCCTCTGGGGAATATATTGGTCTCTAAATAGGAGCTGCTAAAATAATTTTAGAAGTGATTTCTGCAACAAACAACAAAATGTAATTTGGACAGAAATATATGATTTATTTTAGATATAAAGGCTCTCCTACAGTTTTCCAAGATGTGCCATGGTGGCAGCTGTTAAGTCACATGCGGAGATATGGGCTCCTAAAGAGGACGGATCATTGCTGAGTAGCTTGTCTTGGAGACCTACATTGGAACAACTCTTCCTCTCCCTAAATTTCCTCTTCTCCCAGGAAGCCAAGAAGGGACCAAGTACATGTTCAGCTCCAGAGGGCTGTTTGCCGTTCCCTTTGGCAGGACAACCAAACCGGCACACATCGCCAAAATCAAGATGAAGTTCCGCTTCCTGGGCAAGCTGATGGCCAAGGCTATAATGGACTTCAGACTGGTAAACAGTAACACTTTGTACCTCTGACCAGTGGACCAGTCTCTGTGTAGTCTACACTGCTAATGCTTCTAGACCTTCACTTTTAGTTGTTTTGGAGTGGATTTTACACTTACATTACTTTCCTTAAGCCCTGTTTGCCAGAATAAGGATGATTTGTATTTGGGTGATTTGTATATTAATTTTTTCTGTGCTCCTACTTTAACTCCCCTCTTCTAAAGCCCTCCTACATGCTCTCACCTTTCAAGCAGAATCGTACACTTACCTGAACCTCTCAGTAGGGAGCCCTCTGCTGATCTAACACCTGTCTCCCTCCCAGCTGGACCTGCCCCTGGGGCTGCCCTTCTACAAGTGGATGCTGCGGCACGAGACGTCCATCAGCTCCCACGACCTGATCAACATCGACCCGGGCGTGGCCAAGTCCATCCAGCACCTGGAGGACATCATCCGCCAGAAGAGAAGGCTGGAGCAGGACCGCTCCCAAGTCAGTCCCCGATACACAACCTCCCCAGATGCAGCTAACCTCAGTCATTACAATTTGTCTTTGGTGATGAGAACTTGGATATTCTTATGGAGGTCTTTCTCAGAGATGGGGTTCATAGTGGTAGCTTTAGTAAGGCTTGATTTACACTCCAATAGACATCCGCTTAGTGGCTCTCCCCACGCACTGCGCAAAGGGGTCTGCAGTCCACACGTAAATTTAATGTGTGTCAGAATTTGCAGCTGTACTCAAGTGTCAGTGATGTTTTGCTAAGGAGAGTGCTTGGTGGAGTGTGAAACCGTTATGGCCCCTCCCTATCAGATTGATGATGCTTTTCATGTTACGTTCCCCATATTAATAAAAGGCCTGTTTCCTCCCAGACGAGGGAGACCCTGCAGCAGGCGCTGGAGAGTCTCAACATGAACGGCTGCTCTGTGGAGGATCTGGGCCTGGACTTTACCCTCCCCGGTTTCCCCAACATTGAGCTGAAGAAGGGAGGCAAGGACATCCCTGTCACCATCTACAATCTGGAGGAGTACCTCAGGGTGGGTAGCTTGTGCACACACACTTACATCGCTCCTACATAGACTCTCCACAAACCAGTGTCCACCTCCTTATGGAGCTGACCGTTGGTCCCATTCTCTCCACAGCTGGTGGTCTACTGGACGATGAATGAAGGTGTGTCCCGGCAGTTTGAATCTTTCAGGGAAGGGTTTGAGTCAGTCTTCCCCCTGCATCACTTGCAGTATTTCTACCCTGAAGAGGTGAGTACTGCTATCAATAATCCCAAAAGGCAATTATTTAGGTGCTTGGTTATCTTCAGGATGTCACGTTGCCAACCCCCTCTTTGCTCTTCCTTCCTCCTGTAGTTGGATCAGCTGCTTTGTGGCAGCAAGTCCGAGACCTGGGACGTCAAGACCCTGATGGAGTGCTGTCGTCCCGACCACGGCTACACGCATGACAGGTGAGTTACTCCACCGACCAGAGCTCTGACCAGACCTACACTTAGTGTCTGTCATGTTTAGGACTTGTCAGAGTGCAGTGGTTAGACGTTTTGTCTGTTTTTCTCCACAGTCGTGCTGTGAGGTTCCTGTTTGACGTGCTCAGCAGTTTCGATGCAGAGCAGCAGAGACTTTTCCTGCAATTTGTAACAGGAAGCCCAAGGCTGCCTGTTGGAGGTGAGTGGTCATGGATACATACTCACCATACACACTTAAAGATTTGTTGTGCTCCGAAGTTGAGTGGTCCCATTCTCCGATTTGAGAATTGAACAATCCCACACTTTGGGTGACATGTTTTCAGTGTGCAATGCACTTTAACTGATGCTGTAGTTATGTCGTACCCTCATGCACTTAGTAAATAAATGAATGTGACACTGCTCACTCTACTGGAAACCCACAAATGCACATGAAAATATCAGACCTCAAGTACAGAGAATAGGACAAGACAACAAACTGTCGACAGACAAATCCAGCCATGGCAGTTTTGATCTGATTCTGATCATGCCACCTCTTTCCCTCCAGGTTTCCGTAGTCTGAACCCGCCGCTGACGATCGTGCGGAAGACATTTGAGTCGACGGAGAACCCGGACGACTTCCTGCCGTCGGTTATGACCTGTGTCAACTACCTGAAGCTGCCTGACTACTCCAGCATCGAGATAATGCGCAAGAAACTGTTGATTGCGGCCCGTGAGGGCCAGCAGTCCTTCCACCTGTCCTGATCTCGCAGTCTCTCCCATTCAAAATGCCTTCTACAGCAAACTGATGAAATCATGACTTCCTTTTTAGTTTTTCTTTTTGTAATCACCTACATCAAGGCCAAGTGTGTACAGCCTTCTTGTTAGAGAACACAGCTTGCAGAAATTGAAGAAATTTGCTGCCCCTGTCTCCTACAAAAAAGCCGTTTAAATGACTCACAGAACAAAACAAAAAAATTATCAGTTGAGTAATGTTAAAAAAAACAAGAAGGGAAAAAAAAACTTGAGTTACATTTTAAAATGCGTTGCTGTGTGATATTTAAAGGGATGTTTCCTCAGTGGTGAATGTCTGTGGTGGAGGTCCATAGAGCAAGCTAGGTTCACTTTAGCTCCAAAGATAATTTGTACAGAAAAAAATTCCAGACTGCTCATTCTACACATTTGATAGAATAGCTCTTTGTTCTCATGTCTCCTTTCCCCCTCAGTTTGTCTGTTTTCCATTCTGTTCTCCTGTATTATACGGCCCGGCCCCAGTTTGTTGCATTTTGGTTCTGCTTCCCCTCCTTTTGTGTGTGTTTGCGTATACATTTTTTGGAAATGAGAGTTGGAGTTGGTTGACTGCGGGTAGTGATGACAGCTTTTTTAAAAATATATATATATATATTTTTTTTTTTTTCCCCAAGTTGAAATTGTTCTGGTCTATAATTACAAAGAGCTTCAGCTCAAACATGATAAGAGTTATCCAGTGTGTTGAATAAGTTAACTTACTTTTTGCTCTCACTTTGATAGTAGTAGTGTGTCTCAGATGGACGCTGAGGGAGTGCGCTCTGACAGACTGACTGGCTTAGGCCAAGCTCTGAGACCCCCCCCCCCCCCCAATCCCTATTGTAGCTGAGCGCACCCATTTGGCTGGACTCATTTTATCGTTTCACGGCCAGATAGCATTTCAAGTTCATTTATGGAATAAGAGTTTATATGCAGTTTCATGCCCGGTTTGAGGTGGGGATGTCTGCTTCACCTTTTTTTAATTTTCAATTTCTTCTTCCTGTCTTTTTTTTTGGCTGCTGGCTTGGAACAAACCTTGTTGTGCACCTGCAGTCTGTGGCCAGGGGAGGGCTCCACTCAATTCTCTCCTGGCCCAATCGTTCATGTGCTGGTTTCTAAGATCTGCAATAATTTACTGCATCAGGTTAATGTTTTTACCTGAACATAAAATAAAGTAACTGTTTGACTCATCTGTGTTCTCTTTATTTAATCCATCCTCCTGTTCTTCCTTTCATCCTTCATTCTGTGGATCTGACTGACTGAGATAGTCTTGGAGGTGATCAATGGGGGTAGGAGTTGCTTGATTTAAAACATACCAAATTTATATTAACAGTTGATTACCACTGACCCTACCAATTCTATGTCATGGTTTATTAAGAGGAGCACTTGGAAGGGTTGATGTTTCAGTGACTGGTGGACAAAGGTCTTGCGTATGAACTGAGTGTGTGTGTGTGTATATATTAACTTGCACTGTAAAATGTATGTTTTTGAATTGTCCTCATTATAGGTAACTTCACTTATTTTGTATTTTTTTTAGAACCATTAATGTTCTGAGGGACATGGAATTGGACATAACATAACTGAGATATACAGTATAATTTTTTTTTTTTTTTTTTAACACATGTACAAGTGTGTATTTATACATGTGTGAATTGGAAATGTTTTTTTTTTGCATATCCCTACTCTTCCTGAGACCATAGAGTAGGGTCACGGCCAGGGAGATGGCTAGGGGACAGGCGGAGAGGTGTCTTGAATGTCACCTCCAGAGGAATTTGTTTTCCTTTCCTACCCCAGCAGGCTGAGTCTAACCTCTTCCCTTACGAAATAAAGATTGCATTCAGAGTGCCGTGAAACTGCAGTACACTGTTGTATAAATAGTTCAAGTGCAGTATAACTGCAGTATGCTGCAAATACTGTACAAAACTTACTGCAGTAATTTAGCAGTTCTAGTGCAGTATAACTAGTTATTCTGCAATTACTGTGTCCAGAATACCACAGACTGCAGTTACTACACTTTTACTGCAGTTTCAAAACGGCAATCTTTTTATTGTAAGGTTTGGGGAAGTGGGTAGTGAGGCTTTGGAGATACAGCAAATAAGCATTGGTTCCACTGCTGTGCTACAGTTTCACCTGTAGCACACACTCAATGCTGCCTTAAGTTCTGCATCATTTGTTGCATAATGGAATGAGTTAGAGATGTCTTTGCCAAGTGATATCACTACATGGCCAATAAATGGATCCCACTGAATAAATGTTTTTTTTATTTTCTTCTCTACAGTCCAAGTGTCCTTTGCAGTCAACTACAAAGATAATTATTCACAACTTAAATCAGACTTACATTTAGTCTGTCCTGGGGCACCATTGAAAGTCTAATGTGCCAATAAGTCCTCATTAGATAGCTTATTGATAGGGCCTTGTCAGTGAAGGGATTGCACCACCATGACGGGTCAGAATCCCAGTTATATTGAGTCATGTATGGTTACATACAATACTGCCAGAACCAGTAACTCCATAACCTTCTCTACCTTTTATATTTTTTAAAGCATGCAAGCAGATAAGTTGGCTACAGTACCTGGCTCTCTCTGTGAGATGAGTAAAGTGGTTGAGCTGACAGATTTACTGGCCTGTGCGACGACTCATTATGGAAATAGAGAGTTGGGACTCAGCGGAGGGCTGACGTGCTTTTCACGACCACCATGCGTTATATCGACCACACCGCATGGTCACAGTGAAGAGGCGATTCCGGGATGCATGCAGTGATGGTTGCTGATAATGGGCCTATGTAAATATTCCATAAAAAAGTCAGCCGTTTCCAGCTACAATAGTCATTTACAACATTACCAATGTCTACAGTGTATTTCTGATCAATTTGATGTTATTTTAATGGACAAAAAAAATAAAATCTTTCAAAAACAAGGACATTTCTAACTGACCCCAAACTTTTGAACTGTAGTGTAGGTAGTAGTAGGGTACCATTTGGGACATAATCTAAAACTCCTGAGCTTTTACAGTTATGATGTTATAAGATCCTGATTGAATGGTATTTCATCAAGGTATTTGAAGATCATTAAGAGACTCATAACCGTTCTTTTATATTTATCATGCAAAGTTGTTTAATTAGATTCTTGCAACTTGCTAAGGTTTTATTTCACCTTGAAGGTGTTTAGAACCATTCATAGGCAGAGTTTGGTGTAAGAGCAGGGTGAGATGTAATTCACATCAGAGGCAGTTCATGGTTGGGTGGAGAATGAACTGACCTCTGGGCTCACCTCTGAAGGTGATGAAGAGAAATAATAAGAGTCGCTGACATTACAGCTATAATGCCTGTCAAGTGTACAGGTCCCCTCGGGATCGCCATGGAAACTGGTTGCTTAGCAATTGAGAGTATTTGAAGAGAGGGTGTATAGTTTTGATTATTGCTCTGATTCCTTTTTTTGTACGATTTAAAATTTATTTGTTTAAACAATACAGTCGTGGCCAAATGTTTTGAGAATGACACAAATATTAATTTCCACAAAGTTTGCTGTGTCAGTGTCTATATATTTTTGTCAGATGCTACTATGGAATACTGAAGTATAATTACAAGCACTTCATAAATGTCAAAGGCTTTTATTGACAATTACATGAAGTTGATGCAAAGAGTCAATATTTGCAGTGTTGACCCTTCTTTTTCAAGACCTCTGCAATCCACCCTGGCATGCTGTCAATTAACTTCTGAGCCACATCCTGACTGATGGCAGCCCATTCTTGCATAATCAATGCTTGGAGTTTGACAGAATTTGTGGGTTTTTAGTTTGTCCACCCGCCTCTTGAGGATTGACCACACGTTTTCAATGGGATTAAGGTCTGGGGAGTTTCCTGGCCATGGACCCAAAATATCGATGTTTTGTTCCCCGAGCCACTTAGTTATCACTTTTGTCTTATGGCAAGGTGCTCCATCATGCTGGAAAAGGCATTGTTCGTCACCAAACTGTTCCTGGATGGTTGGGAGAAGTTGCTCTCGGAGGATGTATTCGTACCATTCTTTCTCAGGTCTCAGGATGCTTTACTGTTGGCATGACACAGGACTGATGGTAGTGCTCACCTTGTCTTCTCCGGACAAGCTTTTTTCCGGATGTTCCAAACAATCGGAAAGGGGATTCATCAGAGAAAATGACTTTACCCCAGTCCTCAGCAGTCCAATCCCTGTACCTTTTGCAGAATATCAGTCTGTCCCTGATGTTTTGTCTGGAGAGAAGTGGCTTCTTTGCTGCCGTTCTTGACACCAGGCCATCCTCCAAAAGCCTTCGCCTCACTGTGCGTGCAGATGCACTCACACCTGCCTGCTGCCATTCCTGAGCAAGCTCTGTACTGGTGGTGCCCCTATCCCGCAGCGGAATTAACTTTAGGAGACGGTCCTGGCGCTTGCTGGACTTTCTTGGGCGCCCTGAAGCCTTCTTCACAACAATTGAACCGCTCTCCTTGAAGTTCTTAATGATCCGATAAATGGTTGATTTAGGTGCAATCTTCCTGGCAGCTATATCCTTGCCTGTGAAGCCCTTTTTTGTGCAACGCAATGATGACGGCACGTGTTTCCTTGCAGGTAACCATGGTTGACAGAGGAAGAACAATGATTCCAAGCACCACCCTCCTTTTGAAGCTTCCAGTCTGTTATTGGAACTCAATCAACATGACAGAGTGATCTCCAGCCTTGTCCTTGTCAATACTCACACCTGTGTTAACAAGAGAATCATTGACATGATGTCAGCTGGTCCTTTTGTGGCAGTGCTGAAATGCAGTGGACATGTTTTTTTGGGATTCAGTTAATTTGCATGGCAATTAATTGGCAATTAATTGCAATTAATTTGATCACTCTTCATAACATTCTGGAGTATATGTAAATCATACAAACTGAGGCAGCAGACTTTGTGAAAATTAATATTTGTGTCATTCTCAAAACTTTTGGCCACGATTGTACAAAACATACACGTACAAAAGACAACATACAGACGAACACAAACATCAACAGCGTCACACCTGCCCAGACCCACCTACTCTCACCCCTATCTCCAGTGCCTGCACTACTCTCCACCACGTCCTCAATTGCGTTCATCTCTATCGCCCACGGTCTTTCAATATTTAGATATTGAAGCATATGATTTTTCCATTGTCTTATCGAGGATTGGTTGATTTCAAGTTTTTAAGTATACGTTTCTTTCAAGGTAATTGACAGGAAGAGTATCGTCCAAACCATCGGGTATCTCACTGCACCCTCATATGACATCTCTTGAAATATGCAAACAGACGGACTAGAAGTACATTTTCATTGTAATACTTCTGACAGCCAAGTTTCTATCTCCGCCCGTAAGTTTTGGACTTAATAGCATTTCCAGAATGCATGGATTATTGAGTCATTGTACCAAGATTTGTTCTTCTTAAGTTTTGGTTTTCAAAGAGCTTGTCAGTTGGATTATTGCTCTGATTCCAGTGTAGCAGATGGAGATCTGTTCCCAGTTCCACTGTGGAATGTCTCTTATGTGGTGCAGCAAATACTCTGCATCATTCCAAATGTGAATTGTGACCAGCTTTATTTAGCTGAAACTCTGTGGTAAAACTAGCAGAAATGGCCATCTGTTTTCTATGAATGTGATGTGGAATAGCCCCCCCCCCCCCCAGCTCCAAGGAGGTCATGAATGATGAGTTTCCAACTAAGGTGTGTTTGTGTGCGTGCGTCCATGTCAAAATCAAATCAAACTTTATTTGCCACATGCGCCGAATACAACAAGTGTAGACTTTATGTGCTTCTGCACATATGTGCGCTGCTCTGTGTGTTTGTATGTGCGCGTGTGTGAGAGAGAGAGAGAGAGAGAGAGAGACCTAGTGTGTCATCACCTGTCGTCACTATGAATCAGAGCTGGGGCGGTAGCTAGCCCCCTTCCTCAGTCTCCTCATCAGCCAGTCAGCTCTCTCGCTCAGTAGCAGTGCACACAGCCAATCTACAGCATCCCTACCAGCCTGCTTCTTACATTCACACACTCTCCATTCAGCTCCCTCATCAACACACCGAGATAGCAGAGCGACCAGCAGCTTACTCACTAAGCCAGAGCTAAGAGGAACAGAGAGCAAGAGACAAATAAGGGATAAACATACATAAGAGAATATGAGGATGCCTGTGCCCACGCAGCGCCCCCTGTACCTCCTCCTGCTTCTGCTGAGTGCCGGGGTTGGGGGTCTCTCCTCCCCTCTTGATCTGGAGCCACCTGCTCCGGAGGCTGCTGCCCCGGTTGAGGCTGACCCCACCCAGGCCACTCCCCTGCCTGACCCCTGCGAGGGACGGCCCTGTCTCAACGGAGGCGCCTGCTCAGCCCAGCCCTCCGACCCGGAGACAGAGGACACTCTGCCCAACACCTGGGCTTACAGCTGCACCTGCACCTCCGGCTCCACCGGACGCAACTGTGAGGTGAGCCCGACCCACCTACCTGTGTCTGTCTGTCTGTCTGTCTGTCTGTCTGTCTGTCTGTCTGTCTGTCTGTCTGTCTGATATTATCCTGCTTGATTCTATTACATTTAGAATGTGTTGATACCGGTATAACATAATGTGCACCTCTCTTTCTCTCTTCTCCCTTGGAGATGGTTTTTAATGGGAGCATGTGATGTGAGCGAGACACGAAGAGGAGTGCTGTGTTGCTGTGGCAACAGGAGTAGAGAGGAGTAGCGAAGTAGGAGACGGGAGTGCGTATGATAGGAAAAAGAGATGGATCAGTACAGCAGTACTGTGAGGCACAGATGTTTATGGCGGTTCACACCAACCAAGCCTCACAGGCTGAGCAGAAGCATCATGTCGTACTACCAGCTAATATTGAGTTGTTCATAGCTGGAGGCAAGTGGTTCATCAGCCTGAGAACTGACGGTGTCAATGAAACACATTGAAATACAATCTTCAGTGTATTTGTATATGTGTGTGTGTGTGTTATTTTTTTTTGGGGGGGGGGGGGGGGGGGGCTTTACTAACCTTGTGAGGACAAGAAGTCATCATAAGGATAGTAAAACAAGGACAATTCAGTGGGGACATTTCACTGTTACACACAGGGAGAGAGGCTATTTTAGATTTAGGGGTTAAGTTTAGGGTTAGGGTTAAGGTTATTTTAAGGGTTAGGAAAATAGGATTTTGAATGGGAATCAATCGTTTGGTCCCCACAAGGATAGTAAAACAAACATGTGTGTCTTAGGGTTGTGTGTGGCTACTGTGAATAAGCACTGTTGTGAGCGGAGTAGAACTTACCTACAACTATTGGCATTAATCGGGCCATTGATTCTATTATAGAGAACTGATATTTTTTATTTATCCATTATTTTACCAGGTAAGTTGACTGAGAACACGTTCTCATTTGCAGCTATGAACTGGGGTATAGGTACAGGGGAGTGGAGGGGGATGAATGAGCCAATTGTAAACGGGGGATTATTAGGTGACCGTGATGGTTTGAGGGCCAGAACTTTACCAGTGATAGAGGTGATGCGCTTGAATAACTGACGCGTGTGATGAAACATGTCTAACTGTATGACCTGAATGGGTGGGATTGTTTCCTAAGGAAAACGCCAATGTCCTTGCTTCACATACCACTGGTCATAATGACCTCAATAGCAGAATGTGTTTCGCATTTCAATCTTACCTAACCCAGTTCTTTGTAGGATACCTCAAGGGGATTCAGAGTTGACTCAACTATTCACTGCATGTAGCAAATACTGCTTGTTGTTATGAGGTAGATAGCAATATGATTCAGTCTGTAAGGCCCCTGTCTGATTTATTCAGGTGTAAGAGAGTGCATCCACAAACAGCAGCCAGCGTCATTGTATCTCATAACCAAACTTCCAAGATGACTCTTTGCTGAGAACGTTGACAGCTACAAACCCGCAGGTGGCAGGTAGGCCTCCCACAATCACAGCCTGGTCACAGGCCAATCTACCTGAAGAAAAGGGGCAGTGTGTGGAGGTAAGTGTGCTGTCTGACTGGCTGTGTAAATTGAACCAATGGGGATGGAACCCAGGTTTCCCATTTTCCAACCCAATGTCTTAACTATTACGCTGAGAGGACGTCTTCAAGGTCCGTGGATGACAGTTGGGGTCTCAGGCCTGATTCCAAATGACTTCTACTACATTCAGGATAGACTTTGCACCACCACCAGCAGTGACAGAACAGCAGCGGCCTTCTTAATTGGACATTCAGCCAGGGACCTTATCACGGTCTCCTTGGCTGGCCTTGTTTCCTTCTCCTGGAATAGAAATGGTGAGGGCAGCAGCGGTAGTTTGGTACTGTCGCAACCACTCCGCTCCTCAGCACCACAGGTCCGCCACTGCCAGCCTATGAGAGAAACACTTTGGGGAGTAACTGATTCTTCTCTCCCCATCCCACTCAACCCCTCTTTCTCCATGGCAACTGGAGCAGCAGTCAATAGGGATTTGGTAAATGACCTGTTTTGTCGGACGGACAGCGGGACACACTGGCTGTTTGCATCCTTCCTCCGTGCGTCACACTCGCACCACAGATGGAGGGAGGGAGGGAGGGAGGGAGGGAGGGAGGGAGGGAGGGAGGGAGAGAGAGAGAGAGAGAGAGAGAGAGAGAGAGAGAGAGAGAGAGAGAGAGAGAGAGAGAGAGAGGGAGGGAGGGAGGGAGGGAGGGAGAGAGAGAGAGAGAGAGAGAGAGAGAGAGAGAGAGAGAGAGAGAGAGAGAGAGAGAGAGAGAGAGAGAGAGAGAGAGAGAGAGAGAGAGAGAGAGAGAGAGAGAGAGAGAGAGAGAGAGAGAGAGAGAGAGAGAGAGAGAGAGAGAGAGAGAGAAAAAAGAGAGAGGGGGAGATGGAGAAAGACGGAGAGAGAGAGAGAACGAGAAAGCAACTGACAGTAAGAACTGTGAGGGAATCAGTCAAACATCCTATCCTAAAGGAATTGTTTGTCCAATTTGTCAAATGAGCTCAAGAGTTTAGGAGACTAAATGTTTCTGTGCTGGAGAGTAGGAGGAGAAGAAAGTGAGATTTGACCTCCGAGGGTGTGCCATTGTTCAATAGGGTTAGAGTCAGTTAACCATCATGTTTCATCCTGAGCTGGTTCAGATGGGAGCTGAGAGAAACCAGGAATATAATGAATCAGTGACATGCCTGGTTATCTAATCTAATGTGGGGAGGCAGGTTAGCCTAGTGGTTAGAGTGTTGGACTAGTAACCAAAAGGTTGCAAGATCAAGTCCTGACCTAACAGGTAAAAATATGTTGTTCTGTCCCTGAACAAGGCAGTTAACCCACTGTTCCTAGGATATCATTGAAAAAAATAACTTGTTCTTCACTGACTTGCCTAGTTACTATGCCCTGACCTTAGAGAGGAGCTTTATTTCTCTATTTGGTTAGGTCAGGGTGTGATTTGGGGTGGGCATTCTATGTTTTCTATTTCATTGTTTTTTGCCGAGTGTGGTTCCCAATCAGAGGCAGCTGTCTATCATTGTCTCTGATTGGGAATCATGCTTGGGGCGGCAGGGTAGCCTAGTGGTTAGAGCGTTGGACTAGTAACTGGGAAGGTTGCAAGTTCAAACCCCTGAGCTAACAAGGTACAAGTCTGTCTTTCTGCCCCAGTTAACCCACTGTTCCTAGGCCGTCATTGAATATAAGAATGTGTTCTTAACTGACTTGCCTAGTTAAATAAAAGTTTTAAAAATATATATACTTAGGCAGCCTTTTTCCAAACACCCACGTAGTTATTTTCTGTTTAGTGTCTGTTACCTGACAGAGCTGTTCACTTTCGGTTTGTTACTTTGTTCGAGTGTGTTTTGATATCATGAACACTTTTCACACTGCGCTTTGGTCAACTCCTTCCGAAGACAGGCGTTACATGCCAAGTTAAATGAAAAATATAATCTAATTAAACAAGTACCATTTTCACAAATCAAGCACAGAGGAGCTGTGCTGGGCTGGACAGGATATGCTGGAACCGTGCTGTAAAGGACAATGTGAAAAGAAGATATCCAAGCCATTATAGTACTGTTCAGGACTGCCATACAGTGTGAATCAAGCTTAGTTGTTTGTTTACCTGAACATCTACCCATTCTAGTCTGATAGATGTGCTCTGCAATAAGTATGTGTGTCAGTGTCAGGGAGTCTGTAGAGTGTATCACCCCTTAAAGACAAGCCCACAATGAGCTCTTATTGGATTGTTCAGCCTTTCAGCATTATGAGACGGTGAATAGTGGATTGTTGAGCTGGGTTCACTTAATCTCATTTCTCTAGCATTTTGTGTTTACCATTACAAAGTATACCTCTCTATGAGGTCACTCACTTCCAATGATTCCTAGCGAGGACTTCGTTTGAGCTCTGCACTTTTCTGGAGATTGTGTGGAGGTTTATCATAATGGGTTTTCATTGTGGTGGTATGGAATGGAAACAGTTTGAACTGTTTCAAGTGGCAGGTGGCTCTATGTATTCAGAACCACTAGTTAAGGGAGCTGCGCATCACAGCTTTAAAGGAAAAATATTTTTCTGAATCTCGAGGTTGAGAGCAGTTTGTACACCCCTACACTCTTAGAAAAAAATTGTTCCAAAAGGGATCTTCGGCTGTCCCAATAGGAGAAACCTTTTTTGGTTCCTTTCCTCTGTGGAAAGGGTTTTGCATGAAAAGAAAAAAGGGTTCTACATGGAACCCAAAAGGGTTCTTCAAAGGGTTTTCCTATGGAGACAGCCGAAGAACCCTTTTAGGTTCTAGATGGCACTTTTTTTTAGCACTCCCTCAACCCCTCCCAGCACCCATAATGTCTCCTTGCTGCTCCTCAGCCCCCCTCACCACCAGGGGAGCTTGTGTGTGTGTGTGTGTGTGGGGGGGGGGGGGGGGGGGGTCGCTGAGTCCCCCTCAGTACCCTCTGCTATGCACAGGCCAGGGCCCTGCAGAATACTAACATGTGGTATGCTAGGAGAAGGGACTGGCCCGTGGTGAGTGGTGGTGGTGATCTGCTTGTGTCTCTCAGAGTCTCTGGGTTGCTACAGAGCTACAGCTTTTGTTCCAGCATTTCAGTGCCATCCAGTTAAGGCTAGCTCAAGGCACAACGACACACAGCCCTTTAGTCTCAGTCTGAGCTGCTTTCATATCCCCTGCTTGTTAGGGGAGCAGAAAGATAGAGGCCACAAGGAATATGGTAATACCCACACAGCTTTTTATCCGAACACTGCAGATTGAGTACTCATTACAGTATTTACATGATCATTGCAATACCATAGAGAGACTGTGGCACAGGGAGTTTACGGTGGTCTTTACCATCAGATCATAATGTTTGGATTATAATTAATGTTGTTTTATTCCATTGCTGATAAGGCAGATAAGACTGCTTCGTCTGAGAGAGAATCAGCAGGTTGAACAGGAGATGGTCATGCTCACTCTCTCCCCCTGCTGGTCAACTGTGGTTTGTATGTGTGTGTGTGTTTCTGTGTGAGTGCATGTGTGTGTGTTTATTTATGGTTGTCTGGTCTATGTGTGTGTTTGTGTGTGTTTATTTGATGTTGTCTGGTGCGTGTATGTGTGTGTGTGCTTGTGTGTGTGTTTATTTGTGGTTGTGTGTGTGTGTGTGTGTGTGTGTGTGTGTGTGTGTGTGTGTGTGTGTGTGTGTGTGTGTGTGTGTGTGTGTGTGTGTGTGTGTGTGTGTGTGTGTGTGTGTGTGTGCTTGTGTGTAAAGGTTGGATGTGTGGAGAGTGCAAACCGTCTCTAAAGGTGTCAGTTCGGGTGGCACCTAGCCGAAGTCGGTTAAGCGAACCGAACAAGTGTGCTTGCAGAAAAAGCGGCAATAGTACTCTTTGTCCATTCTGAGACGCCATAGCCAGTATACACTTCCTCAAAATAGTCAGAATGAATATAAGATAATTCAAGAAATGTGTCATTAATTTTGACGTTTTTGCCAAGGAGAACTTAGTCACACAATTTTAGATCTAACTAAGGTGTTTGGTGCAGTATTTCTCAATGAAAAAAAATGTGCATCATCTCTCATTGAATCACAACAAAGACTTTTGAATAATTGAATAATCTCTACTGTTGATCAATCACTGACGAAAGGACGTAGACTTTGGCAAATGACTTCAGCTATTGACTTTAGCTGGCCTGTAGAAAACAATGTGTATGCCCGAAGCCCTTACCGAAGTCCAAAACAAACGTCAGGAAGTCCAGGATCTCGTTGTTGAGGGAGGGGTTCAGACCCAGGGCACTGAGCATAATGATGGTATTCCTCTTGTCTAGGATGGGGCAGAGTGCAGCGAAATTGCGATTTTGTTGTCCGTGGAACTCTTTAGGCGGTATGCAAATTGCAGTGGGTTCAGTGTGTTAGGTAAGGTTGATGTATATAGTCGTAGTATCCCACCTTAACATTAGCAGCAGGGTGCATAAGTCCTACAGTCTGTAAGGCAGACTGACAGTTCTGGACTGAAACATCTCATTCTGCAGCCCTGCAGCACTGCAGACCATCTCACCCTGTCACTCACCCATTTGTCTTACAAGAAATAGAACAACATGCAACATGGACTATTCTAGACTACAGCACCCCTTGGGTATTCTACTCTCGTTGTCTCGTTCTTTAAGTTTTCTTCCTTGCATTTCTCCCTCTTGCCTTCTTTATCTGAGTTGTATCTCACTCTGAAGTATTGTATCCCCTCTTTTTTTCACTCAACCGGGTTTGTTTAGTTTGGCATATAGAAGCTCATATTTTAGTGAGTCATTTTCTATATACATCCTGGTAGCCTAGCGTACGGGCAGAATCAAATCAAATCAAATGTATTTATATAGCCCTTCGTACACCAGCTGATATCTCAAAGTGCTGTACAGAAACCCAGCCTAAAACCCCAAATAGCAAGCAATGCAGATGTAGAAGCACTGTGGCTAGGAAAAACTCCCTAGAAAGGTCAAAACCTAGGAAGAAACCTAGAGAGGAACCAGGCTATGAGGGGTGGCCAGTCCTCTTCTGGCTGTGCCAGGTGGAGATTATAACAGAACATGGCCAAGATGTTCAAATGTTCATAAATGACAAGCATGGTCAAATAATAATAATCACAGTAGTTATCGAGGGTGCAGCAAGTCAGCACCTCAGGAGTAAATGTCAGTTGGCTTTTCATAGCCGATCATTAAGAGTATCTCTACCACTCCTGCTGTCTCTAGAGAGTTGAAAACAGCAGGTCTGGGACAGGTAGCACGTCCGGTGAACAGGTCAGGATTCCATAGGCAGAACAGTTGAAACTGGAGCAGCAGCACGGCCAGGTGGACTGGGGACAGCAAGGAGTCATCATGCCAGGTAGTCCTGAGGCATGGTCCTAGGGCTCAGGTCCTCTGAGAGAGAGAAAGAAAGAGAGAATTAGAGAGAGCATACTTCACACAGGACACCGGATAAGACAGGAGAAGTACTCCAGATATAACAAACTGACCCTAGCCCCCCGACACATAAAACTACTGCAGCATAAATACTGGAGGCTGAGACAGGAGGGGTCAGGAGACACTGTGGCCCCATCCGATGATACCCCCGGACAGGGCCAAACAGTAAGGATATAACCCCACCCACTTTGCCAAAGCACAGCCCCTACACCACTAGAGGGATATCTTCAACCACCAACTTACCATCCTGAGACAAGGCCGAGTATAGCCCACAAAGATCTCCGCCACGGTACAACCCAAGGGGGAGCGTCAACCCAGACAGGAAGATCACATCAGTGACTCAACCCACTCAAGTGACGCACCCCTCCTAGGGACAGCATGAAAGAGCACCAGTAAGCCAGTGACTCAGCCCCTGTAATAGGGTTAGAGGCAGAGAATCCCAGTGAAAAGAGGGGAACCGGCCAGGCAGAGACAGCAAGGGCGGTTCGTTGCTCCAGAGCCTTTCCGTTCACCTTCACACTCCTGGGCCAGACTACACTCAATCATATGACCCACTGAAGAGATGAGTCTTCAGTAAAGACTTAAAGGTTGAGACCGAGTCTACGTCTCTCACATGGGTAGGCAGACCATTCCATCAAAATTGAGCTCTATAGGAGAAAGCCCTGCTTCCAGCTGTTTGCTTAGAAATTCTAGGGACAATTAGGAGGCCTGCGTCTTGAGATCATAGCGTACGTATAGGTATGTACGGGAGGACAACATCAGAGAGATAGGTAGGAGCAAGCCCATGTAATGCTTTGTAGGTTAGCAGTAAAACCTTGAAATCAGCCCTTGCCTTGACATGAAGCCAGTGTAGGGAGGCTACCACTGGAGTAATATGATCAAATCAGGGTCCAGAGTAACACCGAGGTCCTTCACAGTTTTATTTGAGATGACTGTACAACCATTAAGATTAATTTTCAGATTCAACAGAAGATCTCTTTGTTTCTTGGGACCTAGAACAAGCATCTCTGTTGTGTCCAAGTTTAAAAGTAGAAAGTTTGCAGCCATCCACTTCCTTATGTCTGAAACACAGGCTTCTAGCGAGGGCAATTTTGGGGCTTCACCATGTTTAATTGAAATGTACAGCTGTGTGTCATCCGCATAGCAGTGAAAGTTAACATTATGTTTTCGAATGACATCCCCAAGAGGTAAAATATATAGCGAAAACAATAGTGGTCCTAAAAAGGAACCTTGAGGAACACCAAAATTTACAGTTGATTTGTCAGAGGACAAACCATTCACAGAGACAAACTGATATCTTTCCGACAGATAAGATCTAAACCAGGCCAGAACTTGTCCGTGTAGACCAATTTGGGTTTCCAATCTCTCCAAAAGAATGTGGTTGATCGATGGTATCAAAAGCAGCACTAAGGTCTAGGAGCACGAGGACAGATGCAGAGCCTCGGTCTCATGCAATTAAAAGGTAATTTACCACCTTCACAAGTGCAGTCTCAGTGCTATGATGGGGTCTAAAACCAGACTGAAGCATTTCGTATACATTGTTTGTCTTCAGGAAGGCAGTGAGTTGCTGCGCAACAGCTTTTTCGAACATTTTTGAGAGGAATGGAAGATTCAATATAGTTTTTATATTTTCTGGGTCAAGGTTTGGCTTTTTCAAGAGAGGCTTTGTTACTGCCACTTTTAGTGAGTTTGGTACACATCCGGTGGATAGAGAGCCATTTATTATGTTCAACATAGGAGGGCCAAGCACAGGAAGCAGCTCTTTCGGTAGTTTAGCTGGAATAGGGTCCAATATGCAGCTTGAATAATAAACATAAAAGGCCTATATCTACTAGTGGAAGGATAGTCATGAAGATATTTCAAGGATTTTTCACACTTGAGTACAAGTTCATAGATCAAGGAAAGCATAAACATTCAGATCTAGAAGAATTGTTATGTTATTAATGCTGGTTTCGAAGAACCCGAAAATATACAATATCATCAATGCAGTATCTGTCAGCGAATACGATGGATTAATTTTTTTAACCATCACCAATCATCAATAATCTCATATTCAGGGTGGTGTCCTCTTGATGTGATGTTTCCCATATTTCTCTGAAGAGAAGAGCACTCACTCGGCCAAATGCTCATTTCCAGATCACACATCACCTTCCCTTTTGATCTTGATCTTTGATCTTGTGGCTGAGAGAGGTCTGTGCATATGGATGGGGTGATTATGGCCAACATGGCCTTCATTGCCAACCTTAATAGGCTCTGTGGTGTTGAGCTACAATAAGCCGAATCCAACCTGGCAACCTCACAACCCATCCCAATATGACCTGGTTGCCAGACTATTATTCCATGGCAAACGTTCGGAGAGTTGGCTAAAAGCTCCAGCTGATCTGGAACTCAAACACCAGCCTATCCTTTCTGATCTCATCCTCTATTGGTTCTGTTGTCAGGTCAATGTCAGTTCGGGTGAGGGATGGAGGAGGACTGAAGAGAAGATTACTCTTTTGTCTGTTGTCATAAGACACATTTGTCTTTTTGCTCTGTCCTAGATTGAGAAAGGCTCTTTTGCCAGTGTGTTTATGTTTCTGCTGTTTGTCTGTCCTAAGTTCTATTTATATCCTCTATGGCCCTAGGCTTTGCGTCACAAGGCTGGGGGTAAAACACATACTGCTCTTACTCAGCAAGTATCCACCCTCCATCCACCATGGTCATTAGTATACATGCCTCCTAATAATCAGCAGTCATATTGTGGTTACCTATGTGTGTGTGTGTGTGTGTGTGTGTGCGTGTGTGCGTGTGCATGTGTGTGTGTGTGTGTGTGTATATGTATGTTTGGAGGATAAGGATGGGGATGTGGAAAGACTGATACCACCAGTGAGTGTGTGTCTTCATCATCTGTACTTTTGCCCTTCGTTCTTCCAGGGGAGGGTGTCTCTTAGCAACAGTGCAGCCAAATCCGCCTGCCGTCTCCACTGAGTTATAGTTTACACACACAGACAGATAGACGGGCATCCAGACACACATACTGATCTAAGCCACAGACACAGTTTATCAGCGTAACAGCATTTAATGAGGCGGTGTGGGATGATACCCAGTATGTTCTGTGTATTGGAGTAGTCTTGAACAGCTTGCTGGGTCCCTGAGACACTAAACGGGGGCTTAATCTAAAGGAGGCCTGTTGTTTTACCTCAGATAGCATGACTCCATCCGCAATGTCGATGGCAGACGATGACAGAGGCCCCCTGAGGAGACAGACAAACAGAAAGGCAGGCACGCAGACACACACTATATATATGCCATTTAGCAGACGCTTGAATCCAAAGTGACGTGTGTGCATAAATTTTACATATGGGTGGCCCGGGGAATTGAATCCACAATCCTGACGTTGCTAATGCCATGCGTTATCAACTGAACCATACAGGACCACAAGGGCAAGCGGGCAGACAGATACCTTATAACAAGTGGAACGGCATTGTTGTTCAGTTGAAGTTATTTTTCTGATTGGTATGATCTAAAACTACACTTTGGTTCGTTTAACATATTTTCGATAAATTTAGTAGAGAATCAAATAATGAATTTGACAGATGAACGTAATCTCTCTCAGAATAGTTGGAGGGGTGGCCTATTGTTTGTTCGTTTTGGCCACCAGTGACAGTGAATGTCATTCCAGGCAATTTGTTCTGCATTCTTTTTATTTTGTATGATTACATGTTCCTTGCCAGCACTGAATCTTAAATGATATCCGCGTAAGTACTGTGATACTAAAGAACCTGGGAAGGTTTCCATTGTTGGGATAGTCACCATTTGGTTACAATTTTGTAACCAGTTAATATGAAAGTCTTATGTAAAGAAAGTGCAGTCATTACTTCATGTTATGGAACAAACTTAATATCTTGATTTACAGGAAATGTGTTTAATTGCTTGTAATGTTTTGTACACTCAGGTATGTCCCAAATGGAAGTCTATTCCCTTTATAGTGTGCACTTCTTTTGGCCAGAGCCCTATGGTCCTTGGTCAAAAGTAGTGCACTATATAGGGACTAGGGTGCCATTTGAGATGTATCCCGTCTCTAACTCAGCAACCTTGCACAGGCCACAAACTCCACTTCCACTCTCCTCTGTAAAGTAAATTAAGCATAGAAATGGCTTGAGGATGTTGGAAACCAAGCTTAGATAATCAGATAATATAATCAGAGCCGCCTGCAGATCAATGTGATCTCCCACCTGGTTTTTAGCTTTTTACCAGGACTGGGAGAAGTAGTTGGCATTGAATCATACAGTATATTTGGTTTTAATTTTTTTATTAAATGCAGGCAGACAGAGAGAGAGAGAAGTAGACAGACAGACAGACAGACAGACAGACAGACAGACAGACAGACAGACAGACAGACAGACAGACAGAGCCCCTAAGATTGACAAGAATACAGACAGACAGGGCCCCTAAGACTGACAAGAATAGGAAGAGAAGTGTCTGTGTTCCCCTCCCAGTGGGTGTGTTGTTAGCCCAGGGCGCTAACCAGAGTGATTAGATAGCTTTAGCAGCTGGGTCTCTGTGCTGACTGGGGAGGGGGGCTAAAGAGCCCTGGGGAGGGTAGGGGATCTCTGTCTGAGTCCAGCGTCCCCTGCTGTATGGGAAGCCATCACTTTACACAAATTACGTATATAAAATGTATAAACATATATAAACCATATATAATACTGTATATACATTGCTCTACATACAGTGCCTTGCAAAAGTATTCATCCCCTTGGCGATTTTCATATTTTGTTGCATTACAACCTGTCATTTAAATGGATTTGGATTTGGATTTCATGTAATGGACATACACAAAATAGTCCAAGTTGGTGAAGTGAAATGAAAAAAATAACTAAAAAATAAAAACCTGAAAAGTGGTGTGTGCATATGTATTCCCCCCCTTTGCTATGAAGCCCCTAAATGAGATCTGGTGCAACCAATTACCTTCAGAAGTCACATTATTAGTTAAATAAAGTCCACTTGTGTGCAATCTAGTGTCACATGATCTGTCACATGATCACAGTATATATACACCTGTTCTGAAATGCCCCAGAGTCTGCAACACCACTAAGCAAGGGGCACCACCAAGCAAGGGGCACCATGAAGACCAAGGTGCTCTCCAAACAGGTCAGGGACAAAGTTGTGGAGAAGTACAGATCAGGGTTGGGTTATAAAAAAATATCAGAAACTTTGAAAATCCCACGGAGCACCATTAAATCCATTTTTAAAAATGGAAAGAATATGGCATCACAACAAACCTGCCAAGAGAGGGCCGCCCACCAAAACTCACGGACCAGGCAAGGAGGGCATTAATCAGAGAGGCAACAAAGAGACCCAAGATAACCCTGAAAGAGCTGCACATTTCTTTCCATAGGACCACATTAAGCCATACACTCCACAGAGCTGGGCTTTACGGAAGAGTGGCCAGAAAAAAGCCATTGCTTAAAGAAAAAAATAAGCAAACACGTTTGGTGTTGGTCAAAAGGCATGTGGGAGACTTCCCAAACATATGGAAAAAGGTACTCTGGTCAGATGAGACTAAAATTGAGGTTTTTGGCCATCAAGGAAAACACTATGTCTGGCGCAAACCCAACATCTCTCATCACCCCGAGAACACCATCCCCACAGTGAAGCATGGTGGTGGCAGCATCATGCTGTGGGGATGTTTTTCATCGGCAGGGACTGGGAAACTGGTCAGAATTGAAGGAATGATGGATGGAGCTGAATGCAGGGGAATTCTTGAGGGAAACCTGTTTCAGCCTCCAGAGATTTGAGACTGGGACGGAGGTTCACCTTCCAGCAGGACAATGATCTTAAGCATACTGCTAAAGCAACACTTGAGTGGTTTAAGGGGAAACATTTAAATGTCTTGGAATAGCCTAGTCAAAGCCCAGACCTCAATCCAATTGAGAATCTGTGGTATGACTTAAAGATTGCTGTACACCAGTGGAACCCATCCAACTTGAAGGAGCTGGAGCAGTTTTGCCTTGATGAATGGGCAAATATCCCATTGGCTAGATGTGCCAAGCTTATAGAGACATACCCCAAGAGACTTGCAGCTGTAATAGCTGTGAAAGGTGGATCTACAAAGTATTGACTTTGGGGGGGAGGGGGGGGGGTGAATAGTTATGCACACTCAAGTTTACTGTGTTTTCTTTTTTTCTTTTTCTTAATAAGTTTTCTTATTTCTTGTTTGTTTCACAGTAAAAAATATTTTGCATCTTCAAAGTGGAAGGCATGTAAATTGTGTTGTGTAAATTAAATGATACAACCCCCCCCCCCCCCCCCCCCCCAAACAAAAAAAATATATACAGTGCCTTGCGAAAGTATTCGGCCCCCTTGAACTTTGAGACCTTTTGCCACATTTCAGGCTTCAAACATAAAGATATAAAACTGTATTTTTTTGTGAATAATCAACAAGTGGGACACAATCATGAAGTGGAACGACATTTATTGGATACTTCAAACTTTTTTAACAAATCAAAAACTGAAAAATTGGGCGTGCAAAATTATTCAGCCCCTTTACTTTCAGTGCAGCAAACTCTCTCCAGAAGTTCAGTGAGGATCTCTGAATGATCCAATGTTGACCTAAATGACTAATGATGATAAATAAAATCCACCTGTGTGTAATCAAGTCTCCGTATAAATGCACCTCCACTGTGATAGTCTCAGAGGTCCGTTAAAAGTGCAGAGAGCATCATGAAGAACAAGGAACACACCAGGCAGGTCCGAGATACTGTTGTGAAGAAGTTTAAAGCCGGATTTGGATACAAAAATATTTCCCAAGCTTTAAACATCCCAAGGAGCACTGTGCAAGCGATAATATTGAAATGGAAGGAGTATCAGACCACTGCAAATCTACCAAGACCTGGCCGTCCCTCTAAACTTTCAGCTCATACAAGGAGAAGACTGATCAGAGATGCAGCCAAGAGGCCCATGATCACTCTGGATGAACTGCAGAGATCTACAGCTGAGGTGGGAGACTCTGTCCATAGGACAACAATCAGTCCTATATTGCACAAATCTGGCCTTTATGGAAGAGTGGCAAGAAGAAAGCCCTTTCTTAAAGATATCCATAAAAAGTGTTGTTTAAAGTTTGCCACAAGACACCTGGGAGACACACCAAACATGTGGAAGAAGGTCAGATGAAACCAAAATTGAACTTTTTGGCAACAATGCAAAACGTTATGTTTGGCGTAAAAGCAACACAGCTCATCACCCTGAACACACCATCCCCACTGTCAAACATGGTGGTGGCAGCATCATGGTTTGGGCCTGCTTTTCTTCAGCAGGGACAGGGAAGATGGTTAAAATTGATGGGAAGATGGATGGAGCCAAATACAGGACCATTCTGGAAGAGAACCTGATGGAGTCTGCAAAAGACCTGAGACTGGGACGGAGATTTGTCTTCCAACAAGACAATGATCCAAAACATAAAGCAAAATCTACAATGGAATGGTTCAAAAATAAACATATCCAGGTGTTAGAATGGCCAAGTCAAAGTCCAGACCTGAATCCAATCGAGAATCTGTGGAAAGAACTGAAAACTGCTGTTCACAAATGCTCTCCATCCAACCTCACTGAGCTCGAAAATAAACATATTCAAAAATAAACATATCCAGGTGTTAGAATGGCCAAGTCAAAGTCCAGACCTGAATCCAATCGAGAATCTGTGGAAAGAACTGAAAACTGCTGTTCACAAATGCTCTCCATCCAACCTCACTGAGCTCGAGCTGTTTTGCAAGGAGGAATGGGAAAAAATGTCAGTCTCTCGATGTGCAAAACTGATAGAGACATACCCCAAGCGACTTACAGCTGTAATCGCAGCAAAAGGTGGAGCTACAAAGTATTAACTTAAGGGGGCTGAATAATTTTGCACGCCCAATTTTTCAGTTTTTGATTTGTTAAAAAAGTTTGAAATATCCAATAAATGTCGTTCCACTTCATGATTGTGTCCCACTTGTTGTTGATTCTTCACAAAAAAATACAGTTTTATATCTTTATGTTTGAAGCCTTAAATGTGGCAAAAGGTCGCAAAGTTCAAGGGGGCCGAATACTTTCGCAAGGCACTGTATATTTTAATTCCAGGTTGTAAGGCAACAAAATTTGAAAAATACCAAGGGGGTGATTACTTTCGCAAGCCACTGTACAGTACAGGGCTATCACAACATTCCTCACCAGGTGACATGAACAAGTAAAAACTCCAAGCCTTAAGTTTGAGATGTGTGGAGCATTCTTCCTTCCTTCCTGCATATCTCCACAGGATGGACAAAGCAATCATGATACTTTCCTATTATGAAGGAACTCATCAAACTCACCTAATGAATCTTACATCTTACATCACCAGTCACTTCCAGCCAGAAGGGGTATTTACATAGTCATCATCATTTCTAGAACCTACTATTTCCTTTTATTGTTGCCTGGCAACATGGTCATGACTTATAGTTGATTATTATTGTTAACAAAAACAGCTACAAAGCTATTGGATGTCATTTGAAGCTTTCAATGTCTAAAACCATCAAATACAGTGGTATATGAGACACCTTTTCTCCCTTAGGAGACTGAAAAGATTTGGCAGGGGTACCCAGATCCTCAAAAAGATCCTCAAAAGGTTCTACAGCTGCACCATAGAGAGCATCCTGACCGGTTGCATCACCTCCTGATATGGAAACTGCCCTGCATCTGACCGTAAGGCACTACAGAGGGTAGTGCGTACGGCCCATCACTGGGGCCAAGCTTCCTGACATCCAGGAAATACAGTTGAAGTCAGAAGTTTACATATACCAGCCAAATACATTTAAACTCAGTTTTTCACAATTCCTGACATTTAATCCTAGTAAAAATTCCCTGTCTTAGGTCAGTTAAGATCACAACTTTATTTTAAGAATGTGAAATGTCACAATAATAGTAGAGAGAATGATTTATTTCAGCTTTTATTTCTTTCATCACATTCCCAGTGGGTCAGAAGTTTACATACACTGTCATGACTCCAACCTAAGTGTATGTAAACTTCCGACTTCCACTGTATATACTAGGCGTTGTCAGAGGAAAGCCCAAAATATTATCAAAACTCATAGACTGATGTCTCTGCTACTGCACGGCAAGTGGTACCGGAGCGCCAAGTCTAGGACCAAAAGTCTCCTTAACAGCTTCTACCCCCCCTCCCCCCCTTTGTTTTTACACTGCTGCTCGCTGTTTATTATCTAGGCATAGTCACTTTACAAATGACCTTGACTATCCTGTACCCCCGCACATTGAGCTCCCTCAATATCTAACCGCTGCGTTCTTCTTACTGTAAGGGCTGCAAAGAAAAGAGAAACAATCATAATTTGCAGCACAAATTTGGTTTGACACAGGGAACAGAATGTTCCGGTTCTATGTTTCCATGACATCAAACTGAGGCTTAACAGGGCTCTTTAGGGGTATTTTTACTGACTGTCAGGCAGCAGGGAGGTGTAGGTATATAGGTCAGAGTGAACAGGCACCTCATATATCAATCACTATGGTGCATGAAATAGATCTTCACTCAGGCCAGCTGTGTTTGGCTCTCCTCCATGTGGCAGGGGAGCTCTGGGAGGGAGTGACTGGGCATGACTGTGTGTTGACTGTGTGTGGATGCTACATACTGTGTGTGGATGCTACATATGATTAACTGTAATGAACAGGATACTGTTCCCATTCTCCCTCTCCCCCTCTCTCTCTATCTCTCTCTCTCTCTCTCTCTTTCTCACACACACACACTCAGTCGTGTACAGCTAACCTTGTGGCGACACACAATTCAGTCCCATTCAAAATCCTATTTTCCCTAACTCATACGCTTACCCTAACCTTAACCCAAAAACCTAACCTTTACCCTAACTCTAAACCTAACCCTAGCTCCTAACACTAACTCTAAAACTAACCCAGCTCCTAACCGTAATTCTAACACTAAAACAGCCAGGTAGATACCCGTGACGTCACGGCGCTATGCAATCCCCTGAGAAACACACCAGCCTCCTCCGCCTGGTATAAATAGAGCACTGCTGACAGCTCACCCCTAAACTCCTCCTCTCATATTTCTCTTCGTCTGCTCTCTCCCTCACTCCTCGCTTTCCCTTTGTCTCTCTCTTACACTGTTACCTCTCTCTCTCTATCTCTCTCTCTCTCTCTCTCTCTCTCTCTCTCTCTCAATTCAATTCAAGGGCTTTATTGGCATGGGAAATATATCTTAACATTGCCAATGCAAGTGAAATAGATAATAAACAAAAGTAAAATAAATAAAACAAATGAACAGTAAACACTCTCTCTATACTCTCTCTCGTTCTCTCTCTGTACTCTTACTTGCTGTCTACCTCTTTCATCCTGTCCAATCTCTCTTTCTCCTCTTTCATCCTCTACCATCTCTCTTTCTCCTCTTTCATCCTCTTCCGTCTCTCCTTCTCTCTTTCATCCTCTCCCGTCTCTCCTTCTCTCTTTCATCCTCTACCATCTCTCTTTCTCCTCTTTCATCCTCTCCCGTCTCTCTTTCTCCTCTTTCTCCTCTCCCGTTTCTCTTTCTCCTCTTTCTCCTCTCCCATCTCTCTTTCTCCTCTTTCATCCTCTCCCGCCTCTCCCGTCTCTCTTTCATCCTCTCCCATCTCTCTTTCTCCTCTTTCATCCTCTCCCATCTCTCTTTCTCCTCTCCCGTCTCTCTTTCTCCTCTTTCTCCTCTTTCATCCTCTCCCGTATCTCTTTCTCCTCTTTCATCCTCTCCCGTCTCTCTTTCTCCTCTTTCATCCTCTCCCATCTCTCTTTCTCCTCTTTCTCCTCTCCCTTCTCTCTTTCTCCTCTTTCTCCTTTCCCTTCTCTCTTTCTCCTCTTTCTTCTCTTCTGTCTCTCTTTCTCCTCTTTCATCCTCTCCCGTCTCTCTTTCATCCTCTCCCTTCTCTCTTTCTCCTCTTTCACCTTTCCCTTCTCTCTTTCTCCTCTTTCTTCTCTCCCGTCTCTCTTTCTCCTCTTTCATATTTAGGCAGCCATATTCTGTGGGTACTTTGTGGGTGATTGTTTCCGTGTCTGTTTCACCACACGGTATTGTTTTGGTTTTTCACGTTTCGTTTATTGTTTTGTACTGTTTCGGTTTATTCATTAAAATCTACTATGGACACTTACCACGCTGCGTTTTGGTCCGATCCCTGCTACACCTCCTCTTCAGACGAAGAGGAGGAAATCAGCCGTGACACTTTCTCTCTTTCATCCTCTCCTGTCTCTCTTTCTCTCTTTCTTTCTTGCACTACCTTGCTCCCTTTCGCTCTCCTTCCCAATAGTTATACCTCTTGATCCTCTCTGTTGTCTGGTAATCTACATGTGGGTTGATTTGGAGGGATTGTGGCCTAATGTGTGGTGATCTATTGGAGGAGTAAGGGATCCTTACATAAGAATGTTTTACAGCATATGTGTGTTATTTATAATGGGGGTTGATTTATCATGCTCATGTCTTTCGGGTTGTGATGATGAAACTCTAGAGCGTGACAAATGAGGAAAGAGGGGAAGAGATAAAGTGAGGGGGGAAAAGAGGAGGGAAGAAGGGAGACATGACACAAGGGCTGGTATTGATACAACAAGACAGGTGTGAGTTTCCCCCTGTGTTTGAAGGTGTTTGTGTGATTTCCATGGATCAGATTTTTAAGCGTGTCCTTTGATGCCACAGACCAGGGGGCTCTGGAGGAAGTGAGTGTGTGAGGGTGGGCCAACGCTTTCATGTGCAGAAATTACATTGATGGAACCTACAATCTATCTGGAATATTAAAGCTGATCTACCTCCACTGAAGTTTTTCCTAATCGAGTCATGTGGCCGGGACAAACTCCTGGCCCTATGAATATTCAATATCCCCCCACCCTGATTGGGTCAGATACAGCAGCCTTACAGTGTGGTAATTGGTCTTTGTCATCTCTCTGGGTGGGTTCTCTTTAGGATTTGAGATTCTATTTTGAAATGTTATTTTCTACTTGATCTCAGCTAAGTTCTGACAGGTGTCAGTCTCTGTCAATCACCCGGACAAAGACAGACTCTGATGGAGTCTGAAATGATCATGCTTTGATCGCAGACTAAAGGAAGTCGACAGGAATCTTTGCCAAAAAGACTTGTTTCTCTTCTAGTTTGTTTGTTTTACCTTTATTTAACTAGGCAAGTCAGTTAAGAACAAATTCTTATTTTCAATGACGGCCTAGGAACAGTGGGTTTAACTGCCTGTTCAGGGGCAGAACGACAGATTTGTACCTTGTCAGCTTGGGAGTTTGAATTTGCAACCTTCCGGTTACTCGTCCAACGCTCTAACCACTAGGCTACCCTGCCGCCCCGTAGTATTAACTCTGTCTATGTAAAGTGGAGCGGTTGTACATTACAATGATCATTGCTTTCACTAGAGAATGTATGTCTGAGATTCAGATGGGACATGATGTTGGCTGTGTCATGAAAGACATGAAAAGGGACTTGCAGTTCGGTCAATAGATCTTCGGTCTAGGCATTCATCAGACCTTCATGACCCACAGAGCACCAATGTTCAGGCTGATGTGTATGTGTGTGTGTGTGTGTGCCTGTGTTCCTGCTTGCGTGCATGTGTGCCTGCGTGCATCATTAGTGGTATACTGACCTGTCGTATTTTACATCTATGCATCCTTTTGCTCCTTAAGAGTTACTGTCCATCGGAGACAAGACCCAGGTCTGTCGGTAGTGAGTGGTTTAACACTCCCTCCTCTGTCTTCCACTTGACGTCTCTAATAACTCACATCTCCGGTCCTGTCTGGTCTGGTCTGGTTTCTGGAACACTGAATCTAATAGAAGAAGCTGCTTGACCTCCAACTGGAATGTTCTGGAATGTTCTCCCAATGTTCCCTTCCAAAGTTCTCTATCACATTTGAGAATGTGTGACTAATGCGGTTCAAATCCAGGTCTCCTGCATGCCCACAAGAATGCTTTAGCCTGCTAAACCAAAGCCTAGGCCAAAAAACACAAGCTGCAGAGGATATTATGTTGAACTGCATGATGGAAAACACTGAGGCTAACATACTGTACCCTATGAGGAAAGACATGTTGTTCTTCTGGTGTCCTACATATAGCTGTTGTGCACAGTGTACTGTAGCCTGTAGCCTGTACTGTAGCCTATAGCCTCTACTGTAGCCTGTACCCTATACTGTAGCATGTACCCTGCACTGTAGCCTGTAGCCTGTACTGTAGCCTGTACTGTAGCCTGTACCCTGTACTGTAGCCTGTAGCCTGTACTGTAGCCTATATTGTAGCCTGTAGCCTGTACAGTAGCCTGTATCCTGTACTGTAGCCTGTAGCCTGTACAGTAGTCTGTAGCCTGTACTGTTGCCTGTAGCCTGCAGCCTGTACTGTAGCCTATGCTGTAGCCTGTACTGTAGCTTGTACTGTAGTCTGTACTCTAGCCTATACCGTAGCCTATACTGTAGCCTGTTCGGCTTTTTTTTACCTGCGTCATGAGATGACACCATCCAGAAAGCATCTTTGTCCCCAGTGTGCTAGGTTTGCTTATGCTCCATCCCTTACAGTTTATTATTTATTTTTTCCCCTCTATATTTAATGGAATCCTGTTCATTCTCGGAGTCACCATCCCAATTCAAATCAAATCAAATTTGTCACATGCGCCTAATACAACAGGTGTTACAGTGAAATGCTTACTTACAAGCCCTTAACCAACAATGCAGTTTTAAGAAAATACCCCCAAAAAAGTAATAGATAAAAGTAACAAATAATTAAAGAGCAGCAATAAAATAACAATAGGAGACTATATACAGGGGGTACCGGTACAGAGTCAATGTGCGGTGGCACCGGTGTTGAGGTAATTGAGGTAATATGTACATGTAGGTATAGTTATTAAAGTGATTATGCATTGATAATAACAGAGAATAGCAGCAGTGTAAAAAAGGGGGGAGGGATAATGCAAATAGTCTGGGTAACCATTTGATTAGATGTTCAGGAGTCTTATGGCTTGTGGGTAGAAGCTGTTTTAGAAGCCTCTTGGACCTAGACTTGGCGCTCAGCTACCGCTTGCCATGCGGTAGCTGAGAGAACAGTTTATGACTAGGGTGGCTGGAGTATTTGCCAATTTTTAGGGCCTTCCTCTGACACAGCCTAGTATAGAGGTACTGGATGGCAGGAAGCTTGGCCCCAATAACGTACTGGGCCATGCACACTACCCTCTGTAGTGCCTTGCGGTTGGAGGCCGAGCAGTTGCCATACCAGGCAGTGATGCAGCTGTAAAACCTTTTGAGGATTTGAAGACCCATGCCAAATCTTTTCAGTCTCCTGAGGAGGATTAGGTTTTGTCGTGCCCTCTTTGCGACTGTCTTGGTGTGCTTGGACCATGTTAGTTTGTTGGTGACGTGACGTGAAGCTCTCAATCTGCTCCACTACAGCCGGCCAATCGATGAGAATGGGGGCGCGCTCGGTCCACCTTTTCCTGTAGTCCACAATCAACTCCTTTGTCTTGATCACGTTGAGGGACAGGTTGTTGTCCTTGCACCACACGGTCAGGTCTCTGACCTCCTCCCTATAGGCTGTCTCATCCTTGTCGGTGATCAGGCCTACCTCTGTTGCATCATCGGCAAACATAATGATGGTGTTAGAGTCGTGTCTGGCCATGCAGTCATGAGTGAACACGGAGTACAGGAGGGGACTGAGCATGCACCCCTGAGGGGCCTCCGTGTTGAGGATCAGGGTGGCGGATGTGTTGTTACCTACCCTTACCACCAAGGGGAGGCCTGTCAGGAAGTCCAGTAACCAGTTGCAGAGGGAGGAGTATAGTCCTAGGGTCCTTAGCTTAGTGATGAGCTTTGTGGGCACTATGGTGTTGAACGCTGAGCTTTTCAATGAATAGCATTCTCACATAGGTGTTTCTTTTGTCCAGGTGGGAAAGGACAGTCTGGAGTGCAATAGAGATTGCATCATCTGTAATAGTCTGTAATTGTTTGCAAGCCCTGCCACATCCGACAAGCATCGGAGCCGGTCTAGTACGATTCGATCTTAGTCCTGTATTGAAGCTTTGCCTGTTTGATGGTTCGTCGGAGGGCATAGCAAGATTTCCTGTAAGCTTCCGTGGTTAGAGCCCTGCTCCTTGAAAGCAGCAGCTCTAACCTTTAGCTCAGTGCGAGTATTGCCTGTAATCCATGGCTTCTGGTTGGGATATGTACTTACATAATTCCACTTACCTGACAGAACAGCTTCATTAGTGTGTGTTTGTTTGTTTGTGTGAGCATGCTTGTGACGTGTGACTGACTGCTTATGCTCCATCCCATAGCAGCCAAAACGAGAGAATCAACAGATTGGTGTGAAGGTAGTTATCAGATTCCACCATGTTGTGCAGGGGAAGACAGGGAGGAGGAGGAGGTAGAGGAGGAGGAGAAGGAGAAGAGGAGGGGAAGGGATGGTTAGCGAGAGCTCTAATGAAGATGGGACAAAACAGCACTAGTGTGAAGGTGGCAGGGGAGTGCTAGAACAACAGCACATCAGCTCTTGTGTTGTACCGAAAAAATGATACATTAATTGGAGAGCATGCTGTGTGTTTACTGGCCATATGGGACCAATGTTGATGACTGAATAGGCCTGATTGTAACTCCTAGAGTTCTGTGATGAATGATGTGGCAGCTCTGTCGATATGAACAGTGAATGCTAGAGGACTCTGGTGAATAGTACTGTAGATTGGTTCTATACAGTGGGATTTTTGTGATGAACGGCTGTGAGGGGGGTGCCCAACTGGAGACTCTCTCTAGCTTGGACTGTTACTCATTTATCCATGCCACACCATCACTCTTAGTTATATATTTAAGCAATAAGGTACAAGGGGGTGTGGTGTATGGGCAATATACCACGACTAAGGGCAGTTCTTGTGCACGACTCAACGAGGAGTGCCTGGATACAGCCCTTAGCCGTGGAATATTGCCCATACACCACACCCACTTGTGCCTTATTGCTTAAATATATAACTCAGAGTGATGGTGTGGCATAGATAAATGAGTCCATATACCACAAACCCCTGAAGTGCCTTATTGCTTAAATATATAAGTCCTAATGATGGTGTGACATTTTTTGTAACCTTTATTTAACTGGGCAAGTCAGTTAAAAACAAATTCTTATTTTAAAGGACGGCCTTGGAACAGTGGGTGAACTGCCTTGTTCAGGGGCAGAACGACAGTTTTTTACAGATTTTAATGCACAAGGACCTCTGCTCCGACAATTAATCCACACATAAAACGGCCAACCGAATCGTTTCTAGTCATCTCTCCGCCTTCCAGGCTTTGGTGATCGCATAGAAGAAGAATGACTTCTATTTTAGCCCTTGGAAACTAGGCGCTCGTTGGCGTGCGAATGCAGTGTGGGTACAATAATTGAATAACATAGATTCCTACATTTATTTTGCGACACGTCGCGTGCGCAAGCATCGCAAAATACATTTAGAAATCCATGTTATTCATGTCCATGTCTACTACGCCAAGGACTTAAATATAACTCCTTTCTATTTCTGACACAGATCCCTCTGAATGTCCTACCTCTCCCATTTCCTCATTGGTTTATAGAAGCAGGTGTCAAACGTGCCATCTCCTCATTGGTTATACCCACGTGGGTGATTGAAAGACGAACTTTGTTGTCGGTTGTCGTGGTAATACAATGAAAGTTTAGATGCTAATCACTATATAAATTCAAAGATGAAAAAGCCTGGAAGGAGGAGAGATGACTTGAAACGATTCAGCTGGCCGTTTTATGTGTGGAGTAGAGGTCCTTGTGCATTTCAGGTAAAATAACAACTCAATGTTTATATCCCAGGACAAATTAGCTAGCAACAGCAAGCTAGCTAAATAGGACAAATTAGCTAGCAAGTGCAAGCTTTTCGACCTGTCCCCAAATTAATGTAATTGGTTCAGAGTTTGTTTTGATATTGTAACCTGCGTGTATGCACGATAGCGTACGATGGCGCACACGCGCAGCCGGTTTGGGTTCCTGATAATGGAATTTATATTTGATGATGGAATGTATATGTTTAAATTAATGATTAGAAAATTCCACCCTGAAACCAAATGAAATTGATTCGAATCATAAATCTATTCTTAATGATGTGTGTAGTTTTAGTCAGAATTAGGGTAAAACAATATATCTGTACAATATATCTTTATAGTATCTTAAACACAGACTGTCTGAGCAGAATTCGGTGCCGACCTGGCTATGAGAGATTTGGAGGAGGGCAGGGAGTACTTCTCACGGTTTCCCTAATCTTTGTCGGCTGGGTAGTGAGTGATACAGTATGTGTGTAGGATACCTGCTGTTTGTGTGTGAAGGTATGTGCGTAAGGAGCCAGTATAAAATGGATGGTTTTGTACAACGGACTGGGACGTCCTCGTGAATAAACATTTTGTCTATTGTAGCTGTGACTCTGTCGGTTTCATTCAACTATAATCTTACAAATTCTGGGTTGCAGACTGAGCAGTTTGATTGAAGTTCAGTTTATGAACATTGATAACATAATTCATGTAACAGTTCCAAAAGACATGTCTGCGTGTCTGCATACAATCATGGATGTGTACATGCATATTCACATTAGATAAAGCCAAATATACAAAAAAAAGTTATTTCAGTGCCTGTGATATGTGGTTGTCCCACCTAGCTATCTTAAGATAAATGAACTAACTGTAAGTCGCTCTGGATAAGAGCGTCTGCTAAATAACTAACATGTAAATGTAATGCCTTGTCTTTTTCTGAAGAAACAACTATAACAATGTAACACTAGCTGTAACACAATGTAACACCACCTCATGTGACTATTCTGCCTACCCACATTTACATTTCTCATTTTCGTCATTTAGCAGAGCGACCAGGGTGGGGAGTAACGTTACATGTTAAGGATTACAAAAAAACTGTAACTGTAATCTGTTACTTTACCATCAACAATATTGTAATCGGGTTACAGATACTTTTGAAAAATTTGATTACTTCTAGGATTATATACATATGAGATGAGTAATGTAGGGTATGTAAACATATAAAAGTGGCTTTGTTTAAAGTGGCTAGGGATACATTACATCAAGATGGCAAGATGCAGTAGATGGTGTAGAGTACAGTATATACATACGAGATGAGTAATGTAGGGTATGTGAACATTATATGAAGTGGCAATGTTTAAAGTGGCTAGTGATACATTTATTACATACATTTTTCCATTATTAAAGTGGCTGGAGTTGAGTCAGTATGTTGGCAGCAGCCACTCAATGTTAGTGATGGCTGTTTAACAGTCTGATTGCCTTGAGATAGAAGCTGTTTTTCAGTCTCTCGGTCCCTGCTTTGATGCACCTGTACTGACCTTGCCTTCTGGCGTTGTGCAGACTTCACTACCCTCTGGAGAGCCTTACGATTATGGGCGGAGCAGTTGCCGTACCAGGCGGTGATACAACCCGACAGGATGCTCTCGATTGTGCATCTGTAAAAGATTGTGAGTGTTTTGGTGACAAGCCAAATTTCTTCAGCCTCCTGAGGTTTGTGTGTTTCAGCCACCACGCTGTTTGTGTGTTTGGAACATTTCAGTTTGTCCGTGATGTGTACGCAGAGGAACTTAAAACTTTCTACCCTCTCCACTACTGTCCCGTCGATGTGGATAGGGGGGTGCTCCCTCTGCTGTTTCCTGAAGTCCATGATCATCTCCTTTGTTTTGTTGACTTGAGTGATTTTGAGGTTATTTTCCTGACACCACTCTCCGAGGGCCCTCACCTCCTCCCTGTAGGCCGTCTCTTCGTTGTTGGTAATCAAGCCTACCACTTTAGTGTCGTCTGCAAACTTGATGATTGAGTTGGAGGCGTGCATGGCCACCCAGTCGTGGGTGAACAGGGAATACAGGAGAGGGCTGAGAACGCAACCTTGTGGGGCCCCAGTGTTGAGGATCAGCGGGGAGGAGATGTTGTTACCTACCCTCACCACCTGGGGGCGGCCCGTCAGGAAGTCCAGGACCCAGTTGCACAGGGCGGGGTCGAGACCCAGGGTCTCGAGCTTGATGACGAGTTTGGAGGGTACTATAGTCTTAAATGCTGAGCTGTAGTCGATGAACAGCAAGATAGGTTAGGGCAGTGTGATTGCGATTGCGTCGTCTGAGGACCTGTTGGGGCGGTAAGCAAATTGGAGTGGGTCTAGGGTGTCAGGTAGGGTGGAGGTGATATGGTCCTTGACTAGTCTCTCAAAGCACTTCATGATGACGGAAGTGAGTGCTAAGGGGGGTTGTCTTTTAGCTCAGATACCTTAGCTTTCTTGGGAACAGGAATGTGGTGAGGCTTTTGGTGCTCAATTTAATTAATGCTCATAAAAATAAAAAAAATCCATAGGCCTAATGGACACATGCTCAAATTCGCACAATGTTGATAGACTTAAATGAGCAATCTGTAGTTGCTATATCCATTTTTGGATTAAATTATATGATAATTTATAAATGCCTCATGAGCTTAGTTCAACCATCACACCCATTGAGAACCCAAAATATAAGCTTTTTTTCTCCAATGTTTGTAAACATTATAAATGAAAACAAACACCTTATAGCCTCATTACATGGTTAAAACTATAATTTTGATATCATGGATGGTCAGTCTTGCATCCATAGCTCTGTCTATTAATCTGGTTGTGTGGTTACATTTCTCCAGACCCATCCCTCCGTTTTTTACCAAAACAGAGATGGGGCGGCCGTTTTGTTATTGTTTCATCTGTGGATTTGCCATTTAAACAGCTGCATATGATGAAGTTATCAAAGTGTCACCAACAAAAAGGTAAACAATAGGCCTATAGCAAATGCAGCACATGGCATACCTTTTCTCGTAAATAGCACTTTTCAGCAGTGCTCAAAGCATGTCATTCCATGAGTGCAGAATTTATTTTTCAACTCGATCAACGTGCACAATTTATTTATTTATTTAACTAGACAAGTCAGTTAAGAGCTTAAGAACAAATTCTTATTTACAATGAAAGCCTACCCCGGCCAAACCCTAATCCGGACGATGCTGGGCCAATTGTGTGCCGCCCTATGGGACTCCCAATCACGGCCGGTTGTGATACAGCCTGGAGTCAAACCAAGGTCTGTAGTGACACCTCTAGCACTGAGATGCAGTGCCTTAGACCGCTGCACCACTTGGGAGGCGATCAGTCCTCCATGACAACAAAATCATAAACAACAGAGTTGGGCTGGCTAATAAGGCCTTATAGTTTTGGGGTTGTGCTCAGGTAAAACAATTTGGCTAATCTATACTTCCATATTTCCAAGTCCTATTCTTGAAGATCAAGGGGTATAACATTTATTGGAATGACTGGAATTCTGAAAGACTTTGGTTATTAATGTAAATATATAATTTAATTGTATTATTATATGTAGTAGAAAGTGATGGGTTAGAAGAAGCCTACATAACCAACCCATAAAGTAAAAGTTAACATCCCATATATGGCCAGCTTATTAAACTTTAACATTGATTAATCCTGCAATAGATGTTGTTCAATTGGTAACATACGTTTTTGTATTTTTCTAATGCCTCTAAAGGGGGGAAGTAATCTAAAAGAAACAGAATGTAATCAGATTACATTACTGAGTTTGGGTAATCCAAAAGTTAAGTCACTGATTACAATTTTGGACAGGTAACTAGTAACTGTAATAGATTACATTTAGAAAGTAACCTACCCAACCCTGAGAGCCACTTACAGTAAATGTGAAGTATGGCAGCAGGAGGAAGCAAGATAGGGAAAATACTGGCATTACTTGGCATTTACTTCAAACTATTGTATAAGTAAGAGTTTTGACAAGTTATACTCTCCCAAGGAGTAAGATACCAACATTCAAAAGCAGTGATTGAGCATGTTTCAAAGTGGAACCAGGAGATCCATTTGGGGGAGAAAAGCTCTCATTCTCAACAGCTGTTTGGAGACATTATAATTGCGTTTTTCCGACCGACCGCTTTACGGCTGATTGAACTATCAGAGAGACAGCCAACTAACTCTCGCTATCAGTGCCTCTGCAGGTGCACAGAAACAATAACATCTTCTCTTGCGTGGAAAATGTGTCTGTGTCCCTGAGGCGCTGTCTGATGAAACTTTTATGTGACAGTCTCATGTCTTTCTGGGTGTTTCTGAGTTATGCTAATAGATGCTAATGTCCTGGGCGCCCCCTCAACAGGAAGGTTGTCAGCAGTACCGGGAGCCATTCAGGAAAATCAAGCAGCGGTGCCTCAGAGATCAGACAATTTATCTGGGATTTGACGAGGGTTGTCAAGGGTTGTCGTTCTTCGTGTCTTTGTCGTCGTAGCTTAGTTGGTAGAGCATGGTGCATGCAATGCCAGAGTTGTGGGTTTGATTCACACAGGGGGCCAGTACGAAATAAAATGTATGCACTCACTACTATAAGTTGCTCTGGATAAGAGTGTCTACTATATGACAAAACATTAAATATGACCCTCAGATGTGTCTATGTACTCTTACTACTTTATTGTCTGTTTCTGTCTCATGTACTTTACACACACAGACACAATGTTTTTTTCATCAAGGCGTATTGCTTTCAGGCTACCTAGCTACTGTAGCTACGGCAACGCGGATATGTCGTTATGAAATGGATACAAAATCATTTGAGACATGAGAGACCATATTGGCTTCACAGATTGTCAGGTAATAACCATGTTCAAGAGAGAATGCTCTTTGTATGAGAAAAACACAACTTTACCGGTCCATGGTTGGGACATTGAGTTGTGTTTGTGTGTTTGCAAGCATGTCGTATTTGTCACTAAGGCATAGGCTTGCCTTACATCTTCCTAAACATTTTACATCTTCCTTAGTGTGGTCCGTGTGCGGTTGAACCAGCTTGCCATTAAACCGCCCCCGCCGGCTGTCCCGTAGCCTCACCCACGGTACAGATGACTCAGCCATAAATATTGACTGCCTGATAAACTGGATGAATTGACCAGGCCCAATTATCAATCATTACAGGCCTGCTGATCCCACTGGCCATCCCACTGGCCAGTCACACTGTTACACCTCTGTCCAATGAGGTGGCCCCGTGGCAGTGGTGTAAAATACTTAAGTGAAAAATACTTTAAAGTACTACTTAAATGTTTTTTTATGTATCTGTACTTTACTATTCATATTTTTGACTACTTTTACTTTACTACATTCCTAAATAAAATAATGTACTTTTTACTCCATACATTTTCCCTGACACCCAAAAGTACTTGTTACATTTTCAGTGCTTAACACTGGGCAGGACAGGAAAGTGGTCCAATTCACTCACTTATCAAGAGAATATCCTTGGTCATACCTACTGCCTCTGATTTGGAGGACTCACTAAACACAAATGCTTTGTTTGTAAATGTCTGCGTGTTGAAGTGTGCCCCTAGCTATCCGTAAATTTAAAAAACAAGAAAATTGTGCCATCTGATTTTCATATTATAAGCAATTTGAAATAATTTATACTTTTACTTTTGATATTTAAGTATACTTTTAAAATTAGATTTACTTTTGATACTTAAGTATATTTAAAACCAAATACTTTTAGACTTTTACTCAAGTAGTATTTTTCTGAGTGACATTTACTTTTACTTTAGTCGTTTTACTCAAGTATGACAATTGGGTACTTTTTCCACAACTGCCCCGTGGTGCTAGTCTCAGACCTGAAAAGATTTGGCCAGGTGTAGCACCAGGACTACCTGGGAGTTTTACCAATCCTGACTCCATATATTGGTACATTAAAACTTTATTATCGTTATACCCTACACACCATCACTTTCATTTATCTCTATGCCATCTATAATTCAGTATGCTTTACTGAATTAATAAATCCTCAGCCTGCGGTGAGAGTTGATATTGAGCTTGTTCATTTTGTTTGCCGTGGTAGTTCTGCTCGGAGACAGCTCTGTCTCATCTACTCCTAAGCAATTCCATAATAAATGGTGTGTATGTGTGTGTGTCTGAGGGGCTGAAGAATGGCCAGCTCATCCCACTTCTTCCACCACCACTTCCCCCACCGCCTCAAATCTCTCTCTCTGTCTCTCTCTTTCTTTCTTTGTATCTCTCTCTCTGTCTCTCTCTCTTTGTCTGTCTCTCTCTCTGTCTTTCTGTCTCTCATGTACACAATAATCTTCTTTCAATATTATTGATCCTTATTCGCTTCAGGACAATTAGCAAGTTGATCATTTTAACTTGTGAAGCAATACATTTTTGCTCTAAAATATCTTTAGATCTTTTTTGTTTGTGGCCCATGTGGGAATATAGTTACAGTGCTTGTTGCGTATGTTGGTTGTTATTGTTCTGTGCCTCTGTGAGCTAATAGACGTGCTAAATCACACCGTTAGCCCTGTCCCTGTGCATATAGGCAGTAGTTGCCTATCAAGAGAAGTAGGCGAGCCAATTGCACCAACAGCTTTACCATTCATACACCCAGAAGAACTGATTCTATTATGTTGGGTGTTATATGATCATATATGCTATATGTTGTCAGTTACATAGGTGACAGAGTTTGTGACAGGTTTCACATGCTATGTTGGTATTGTGTTACGCGTGTGGAACCTTTAGCGATGTTAGCCTACAGTATATACTGTATCCAGCGTAGAGGTCGACATAATATGATTTTTCAACGCCGATACCGATTACAATGAACACTTTTATTTTAACTTAATATAATACATAAATAAAATCAATTTAGTCTCAAATAAATAATGAAACATGTTCAATTTGGTTTAAATAATGCAAAAAAACAGTGTTGGAGAAGAAAGTGAAAGTGCAATATGTGCCATGTAAAAAAGCTAACGTTTAAGTTCCTTGCTCAGAACATGAGAACACATGAAAGCTGGTGGTTCAATATTCCCAGTTAAGAAGTTTTAGGTTGTAGTTGTTATAGATATTATAAGACTATTTCTCTCTATACCATTTGTATTTCATATACCTTTGACTATTGGATGTTCTAATAGGCACTTTAGTATTGCCAGCCTAATCTCGGGAGTTGATAGGCTTGAAGTCCTAAACAGTGCTGTGCTTCAAGCATTGCTAAGAGCTGCTGGCAAACGCAGTAAAGTGCTGTTTGAATGAATGCTTACATGCCTGCTGCTGCCTACCACCGCTCAGTCAGACTGCTCTATCAAATATCAAATCATATACTTAATTATAATATAATAAACACATAGAAATACGAGCCTTTGGTCATTAATATGGTCAAATCCGGAAAATGTCTTTTCGCGCTAGCTGTTCCACCAGAGACTGGGTTCGCGCCCAGGCTCTGTCGCAGCCGGCCGCGACCGGGAGGTCCGTGGGGCGACGCACAATTGGCCTAGCGTCGTCCGGGTTAGGGAGGGTTTGGCTGGTAGGGTTATCCTTGTCTCATCGCGCACCAGCGGCTGGTGGGTCGGGCACAGTGCACGCTAACCAAGGTCTCCAGGTGCACGGTGTTTCCTCCGACAAGTTGGTGTGGCTGGCTTCCGGGTTGGATGTGCGCTGTGTTAACAAGCAGTGCAGCTTGGATGGGTTGTGTTTCGGAGGACGCATGGCTCTCGACCTTCGTCTCTCCCGAGCCCGTACGGGAGTAGCGATGAGACAAGATAGTAACTCATAATTGGATACCACGAAAAAGGGGGTAAAATTAATATTGTTAATATGTTTGTGTATTGATTTTAAGAAAGGCATTGATGTTTATGGTCAGGTACATTATTACAACGAATGCGCTTTTGTTAAATCATCACCCGTTTGGCAAAGTGTAAGTAGGCTGTGATTCAATGATAAATCAACAGGCACCACATTGATTATATGCAATGCAGAACAAGCTAGTTACCCTAGTAATATCATCAACCATGTGTAGTTAACTAGTGATTATGTGAAGATTGATTGTTTTTTATAAGATAAGTTTAATGCTAGCTAACAACTTGGTCCTTTTGATGTTGCACTCACGTAGCAGGTGGTCAGCGTGGTCTGCTCGTGGATTGCAATGTAATCGTCCATAATCGGCATCCAAAAAGGCTGATTACCGATTGTTATGAAAACTTGAAATCAGACCTAATTAATTGGCTATGCCGATTAATTGGTCGACCTGTAATCCAGAGGGAGTGTGGTGCTAGCCGTCAGAGGCAGTTTTCCTAGTGTGTCTTGGTTGCGGTGGCTGGGTCTGTGGGCCGTGCTACAGCTGTGTGACCAGGTCAGCAGTCTATCTGAGGGGTTGTGGAGTGGGCTGTTGGGCCACTGTGCGCCTCCAGCGTAGTGCTCTAAGTGGTTCTGATAGAGACTCATGAGAAAACACTTGAGAGAGTTTAGTGCTAATAAGATGTGAGTCAGTCTTAGGGAAAGCAGGGCTGTTAATGATGCTCTCACACATAGTCTCACAAACAATCTCACACAATCACACACACACTTGGGGATTCTACATGAGTATCATCAGCATGCTGTTCACACACTCTCAGACTTTTGTTCTGTTTCTTTTGCTAATGGGAACTGAGTCACACACACGTTTGAATGGTGTGGCTGCCTGAGGTGGCAGATATCTGGTGCTTCTGGAATTCTGTTGTGGGAAGAAAGATTTTTGACTCCTGTAAGAACCTGTCATGCCCTGGCCATAGAGAGGCTTTTTATTCTCTATTTTGGTTGGCCAGGGTGTGACTAGGGTGGGCGTTCTATGTTCTTTTTTTAATGTTTTTGTTCTGTATTTCTGGTTTTGGCCTGGTATGGTTCCCAATCAGAGGCAGCTGTCAATCGTTGTCTCTGATTGAGAACCATACTTAGGCAGCCTGTTTTCCCACTATGGGTTGTGGGTAGTTATTTTCTGTTTAGTGTGTTTTGCACCTGACGGAGCTGTTTCTGTTGTCTCTTTTGTTCCTTGTTGTATTTAGTGTTCAGTTTATTAAAATAATGATGAACACTTACCACGCTGCATCTTGGTCCTCACCTTCCACCAACGGTGGTTACAGAACCATTCCTCACACATAACAAAAGCAAGGGTCATATTCATTGAAGGCACACTCAATGACAACTTTTTGCAACGGAAAACAAAAAGTGTTTATTTTTAGACAAGTTCAGATGTCTCTTCTTGTTTCAGTCCGTTTTCCATTAGGTGCATAATGAATATTACCAATGAGTCCTGGACTGGAGTCAACATGGCGTTTAATTTTTTTTTTACATTTCACCTTTATTTAACCAGGTAGGCCAGTTAAGAATAAGTTCTTATTTACAACTGCGACCTGGCCAAGATAAAGCAAAGCAGTGCGACAAAAACAACACCACAGAGTTACACATAAACAAACGTACAGTCAATAACACAATAGAAACATTTAAACTCAGCAAAAAAAGAAACGTCCTCTCACTGTCAACTGCGTTTATTTTCAGCAAACTTACCATGTGTAAATACTTGTATGAACATAAGATTCAACAACTGACACAAACTGAACAAGTTCCACAGACGTGTGACTAACATAAATGGAATAATGTGTCCCTGAACAAAGGGGGGGGGGGGGGTCAAAATCAAAAGTATCTGGTGTGGCCACCAGCTGCATTAAGTACTGCAGTGCATCTCCTTATGGACTGCACCAGATTTGCCAGTTCTTGCTGTGAGATGTTACCCCAGTCTTCCACCAAGACACCTGCGAGTTCCCAGACATTTCTGGGGGGAATGGCGCTAGCCCTCACCCTCCTATCCAACAGGTCCCAGACGTGCTCAATGGGATTGACGTTCTGTGCGTGACGTTCCTGTCTTGCAGGAAATCACGCACAGAACGAGCAGTATGGCTGGTGGGTCATGTCAGGATGAGCCTGCAGGAAGGGTACCACATGAGGGAGGAGGATGTCTTCAATGACAACAAGCTCAGTCCCATGAGTCTGTGACACACCGCCCAAGACCATAACTGACCCTCCACCTCAATATCGATCCTGCTCCAGAGTACAGGCCTCGATCCTGCTCATTCCTTTTGACGATAAACGACAATACGACCATCACCCCTGGTGAGACAAAACTGTGACTTGTCAGTGAAGAGCACTTTTTGCCAGTCCTGTCTGGTCCAGCAACAGTGGGTTTGTGCCCATGGGTGACGTTGTTGCCGGTGATGTCTGGTGAGGACCTGCTTTACAACAAGCCTACAAGCCCTCAGTCCAGCCTCTTTCAGCCTATTGTGGACAGCCTGAGCACTGATGGAGGGATTGTGCGTTCCTGGTGTAGTTGTTTCCATCCTGTACCTGTCCCGCAGGTGTGATGTTCGGATGTACCGATCCTGTGCAGGTGTTGTTACATGTGGTTTGCCACTGCGAGGACGATCAGCTGTCCGTTCTGTTTCCCTGTAGCGCTGTCTTAGGCGTCTCACAGTACGGACATTGCAATGTATGCCCTGGCCACATCTGCAGTCCTCATGCCTCATTGCAGCATGCCTAAGGCACGTTCACACAGATGGGCAGGGACCCTGGGCATCTTTCTTTTGGTGTTTTTCAGAGTCAGTAGAAAGGCCTCTTTGGTGTCCTAAGTTTTTATAACTGTGACCTTAATTGCCTACCGTCTGTAAGCTGTTAGTGTCTTAACGACCGTTCCACAGGTGCATGTTCAGTCATTGTTTGTAGTTCATTGAACAAGCATGGGAAACAGTGTTTAAACCCTTTACAATGAACAGCTGTGAAGTTATTTGGATTTTTACTAATTATCTTTGAAAGACAGGGTCCTGAAAACGGGATGTTTCTTTTTGTGCTGAGTTTATGTACATTTATGTGCAAATGTAGAAGATTAGGGAAGTAAGACAATAAATAGACCATAGAGGCAAAATAATTACAATTTAGCGTTAACACTGGCGTGATAGATGTGCAGATGATGATGTGCAAGTAGAGATATTGGGGTTCAAAAGAGCAAGAACAAAGATAACAGGATGCAAATTTCTGTTTGAAAAAGATAGCCTTCCAGGATACCCAGGCCAGGTCGATTTGAAAGGCCTGCTCACTGAAGTGTTTTAGGGAGCGTTTGACAGTGGTGAGGGGTGGTCGTTTGACCGCGGATCCATTACGGATGCAGGCAATTAGGCAGTGATATCTGAGATCCTGGTTGAAGACAGCAGAGGTGTATTTAGAGGGCAAGTTTGTCAGGATGATATTTAAGAGGGTGCCCATGGTTACCGATTTAAGGGTTGTACCTGGTAGGCTCCTTGATAGTTTGTGTGAGATTGAGGGCATCTAGCTTAGATTGTAGGATGGCTGGGGTGTAAGCATATCCCAGTTTAGGTCACCTAACAGTATGAACTCTGAAGATATATGGGGGGCAATCAATTCACATTTGGTGTCCAGGGCACAGCTGGGGGTTGAGGGGGGTCTATAACAAGCTGCAACGTTGAGAGACTTGTTTCTGGAAGTGTCGAATTGTCGAATTGTTTGTGCACAGACCTGGATAGTATAACAGAACTCTGCAGGCTATCTCTGTGGTAGATTGCAACTCCGACCCCCTTTGGCAGATCTATCTTGTCAGGAAAAGGTTGTGGTTGGGGATGGTGGCCTTCCTAAGCCAGGATTCAGACACGGCTAGGACATCCGGGTTGACGGAGTGTGCTAAAGCAGTGAATAAAACAAACTTAGGGAGGAGGCTTCTGATGTTAACATGCATGAAACCAAGGCTTTTAAGGTTACAGAAGTCAACAAATGAGAGCGCCTGGGGAATGGGAGTGGTGCTGGGGGCTGCAGGGCCTGCGTTAACCTCTACATCACCAGAGGAACAGAGGAGGAGTAGGATAAGAGTACGGCTAAAGGCTATAAGAACAGGTCCTCTAGTTTGTTCGGAACAGAGAGTAAAAGGAGCAGATTTCTGGGCGTGGAAGAATAGATTCAAGGCATAATGTACAGACAAGGGTATGGTAGGATTTGTGTACAGTGGAGGTAAACCTAGGCATTGAGAGACTATGAGAGAGGTTTTGTCTCTAGAGGCATCAGTTAAGCCAGGTGAGGTCACCACATGTGTGGGGGTGGGACAAAAGGGCTATCTAAGGCATGTTGGGCAGGGCTGGGGGCTTTACAGTGAAATAAGACAATAATCCCTAACCGAAACAGCAATAGACAAGGCATATTAACATTAGGGAGAGGCATGTGTAGCCGAGTGATCATAGGGTCCAATGAGTAGCAATAGGTGAGCCAGGGAGCCGTTTCAGTCGTCGCTACTACACTAGGTGAGCTGGAGACATGGCGATTCAGGCGTCACAATGGAAGAGCTTGTTGAAATCACCTCGGACGATTACATCGGCAGACCAGTCACGATGGATCGGCGGGGCTCCGTGTTGGCAGTAAAGGGTCCAGGCCAATTCGCAAAAGAGGTATTGTAGCCCAAGAATTAGCTGGTGGACCATCTTGTGTAGCCGGGAGATGAGCCTAGCTCAAGGCTAACTGGTCCTTGCTTCGGGACAGAAACGTTAGCCAGGTGTAGCCACTCAGATTGCAGCTAGCTAGCTGCGATGATCCGGTGTAAAGGTTCAGAGCTTGCGATAGGAATCCGGAGATGTGGTAGATGGAAAGTGAGATGGAAATATGTATGAAATATATACGAAAAAACCCCAGAGGAAAACAATATTTACACGGGACAGGACAAGACGAAACACACATCCGACTGCTACGCCATCTTGGAACCTACTTAGCTTTATCTTCTCTCACCTTCAAACACTTTTGTCAGAGTTTTTTTCTCTCTCTAAATATGGTGAATTATTAATGGGAGAAAGCAGCATGAAAGAGACTGCCAGGGTCCATTAAAGTAATGTGTGCGTGATAGTGACAAACCTTGTGCCTCTGGTTGCACATATGAGTTCAAACCCTAGGTTTGCAGAACATTTCTGATTACTTATGGACATAACCGGGAAGCCTGTTACCGGGAAGCCTGTTTATAACTGTGCATTAATGTATCATTTGTTGTGGCCTTTACAAGAACAATACAGCTAGCATGTGACGAGTGGACATATTTGCAACAGGCTTTCGCAAGTAGAGAGAGTGAAAAGCAAAGAAGACAAGAAAGAGGGAAAATAACATGAAGGAAGAAAGGAGAGACATGATAGGAGGGATGAAAATGAGATTTGAGAGTTTGGGCTGATAAACTGAGCTCTCTTATCTTAGACGCGCTGCAAATATAAAACTGCCGTAGAACATTGCACTCTCTGCCACTCTTGGTTTTGCAGCCTAAGCAGGAAAAGTTGTAATAAACATCCAGGTGTTAATAATGGACAAGGGGAGAATCCTCTGAGCCAATGGTGATGGCCGTTACAGAATAGTGAGGATACAGCTTACGTTTCGATTGACACCCTATTCCCTATGTAGTGTACTACTTTTGACCAGAGTCCTGTGAAGTAGTGGTTGTTTGAGATGCAACCATAATATACAGTGGTTTATATACAACGAATATTGAGTCTGAAATGGACGTTTAGTTTCCCCATGTCATCTATAGTCATTTTCCCTTTCCTCTTTGTGTTGTCAGTTTTTCACAGACCCCTGTGCCAACAGCCCATGTTTCCATGGCAACTGTAGCCGCAGTGGTGAGAGCGAGGAGTACACCTGCGAGTGCAGCGAGGGGTACGAGGGGGAGAAGTGTGAGCAGGGCACCTTGGACCTGCTGCCTGTCTCCAACTGGGATCCTGCCACACCCCCTGCCCCCGAACAGGCCACACCCGCCACACCCACAACTGCCACTCAGCCCTCCCAGCCAACAACAGTGTCCAGCACCACGCAGGCACCTCCGACGCTGCAACCGTGGCAACCTAAGGCTGGACAGAGACTCTTGGTGGTGCAGTGGGAGAAGGAACAGGTCAGAGATGAATGCTACCTGTACTCGATTAGTCCCAACAGTCCAGCTGACCAGCTAGCTAGGTTCAGAGTTCGCAGAACCTCTTTATTTATCTTATAAAATAATGACATTTATCCACTTGCTGCCTCATGTGTGTATCTTTGTGTATTTCCATGTATGTGAGTGCCTGTGTGTATGTGTGTCTCTGTGTGTCCATGCATGCATATGTGTGTATGTGTGTGTGTTCCTGTTGCAGGTGACGGAGGGACTGCACTGTGTGAGTCCTGAGCTGTGTGAGCTGACCTCTGGAACTCTGACTCTCTCTCTAGAGGTGCCTGAGGAGACTGCCATCAAGTAAGAGCCCTGTATTGCATGTACTGGTACCTTCCTGTGTGTATGTGTATATGTGTGTTAGTGTGTGTTTGCATAGTGCTCTCCCTCCCTCCCCTGTTTATCCTAACCTCTCTCTCTCTCCCCTGTTATCCTATACTCTCCCCTCTCCCTCCCTCCCCTATTTATTCTAACCTCTCCCCTCGCCCTCTCTCCCCTGTTTATCCTAACCTCTCCCCCTCTCCATCCCTCCCGTTTATCCTATCCCCTCTCCATCCCTCCCCTGTTTATCCTATCCTCTCTCCCTCTCCCCTGTTTATCCTATCCTCTCTCTCCCCTCTTTATCCTAACCTCTCCTGTCCTAAATCCCCTGTTTATCCTATCCTCTCCCTCTCTCCCCTGTTTATTCCCTCCCTCCCCTGTTTAACCTCTCTCTCTCTCCCCCATGTTTATCCTAACCTCTCCTGTCGTCCCTCCTTCGCTCCCCTGTTTATCCTAACCTCTCCCTCTCTCCCCTGTTTATCCTATCCTCTCTCTCTCTCCCCCATGTTTATCCTAACCTCTCCTGTCCTCCTTCCTTCGCTCCCCTGTTTATCCTAACCTCTCCCTCTCTCCCCTGTTTATCCTAACCTCTCCCGAGTGAACTATAGTTCTGCTTAAAATCACACTGGAGACTGCACTACATCTGTCTTCCCTTGAGATCATTGTCTTATGATTATTGTCCTGTGTCATTTACATGGAACTTGCAGTCTTTCATTATTCAGTCACAACCCCGATGGTAGCAAATGACCTCCATTGTGTTGCCCAAGTATAGTGCCTGACTGCAATGTGTTCTGATTTAAGCAAGCATCATAAATGTCCTTTATTGGTCATTCAAAGTGGTCAAAGTATAGTGTCTCTTTATAAATGACGGGGGAGTGGAAACATAAGAGGTCTTTATCAGCATAACAGTCTCCGCTCTTGGCTGTAGGCAAATATCGTTTTTGTATTGTGTTGGTGTGCTAATTACTGATAGTGCCTGCATGCATGCAAGCTCACATGCACACACACACACACACACACACACACACACAAAGTGACATCCCTTTAGGAATACCAATGAGAAAGAGGCTGAATGGAAGATGGTAGAGAGATAGATTGTTTGTTAACTTATTTAAAATCTTATTGTAATCGTCACATACACAGTTTACAGCAGGTATACAATGTGCTGTGAAATGCTTGTGTGCTTGCTCCCTCAACATTGCAGTACATTAATAAAAAAGTCCAATAAAAAATAACAAGTAAAGCACTGCATCGCTTTAGACTGAGGCGTCACTACAGAACCGGGTTTGATCCCAGGCTGTGTCACAACCCGGCTGTGACCGGGAGTCCCATAGGGCGGCGCACAATAAGTCCAGCGTTGTCCGGGTTAGGGGAGGGTTTGGCTAGGGGGACTATAGTTGGCTCATCGCGCTCTAGCGACTCCTTGTGGCGGGCCAGGAGCCTGCAGGCTGACTTCGGTCGTCATTTGAATGGCGTTTCTTCTAACACATTGGTGCAGCTGGCTTCTGGGTTAAGCGGCGGGTGTTAAAAAGTGCGGTTTGGCGGATCATGTCTTGGAGGACGCATGACTCCACCTTGTTATGAAAACTAACCATCTGTACTGTTCAGATAACTTTACACAGATAGGCCTACACACTCCTCCTCCCTCCCATACCTTCTCTCTCTCACTTACTCCCACACATATCTTTTTTCACTCACACACACAATTCTACACATCCCACTCTTGTATATGCAGCCTGCCTTTGAAGCATCTCTTTGAGTGGCCTATTCCTTTTCAGTTCTTCCTGTGCCATCCACATTTGTGCATAGCCTAGTCAGTCGTCAAGTTAACATGACTAGCTAGCTAAACAATGTTGTTCGTGATCAAAACCCCAAATTGCAGCTTGCGTGTATTTAAAAAACGGCCCGCGACATGGGCACAAATCCGTGGCGGAAAAAAGTATATAGCTCTGGTAATATTGGGCATAGCTTTTACATGATTTTGGCTACAGACACATGGCCTTCAGCAATGTTACTGCGCAAGCATTGACTGTAGCTGTGTTTCGTGTTGTGTCCTGTGCTTAAAAGGGTCCGTTACGGAAACACATGCTCTTAAAAGTTTCCGTGCGGTGAAGAAATGGTGACGCGATTAACGGTGTAAAAAAAAAAGTACGCCGATAAACATGTGGCGCATAAATGCATTATTAACTCGCTAACGTTGACGGCCCTAATTTAAAGACAGCTTAATTGCTTTAAACCAGTCTTCCAATTTTTTTTTTTATTACGAATTAATTTTAACGATCAATTTCTGACCATCTTTATCAGACAGAAAGATGTTGGTGTCATCAGCAAACAATATAAAATGTGCACAATCAAAATTGTCATTAACATCAAAAAAAAAAAAAGAAGCTATGGGCCAAGGATCAAACCTTGAGGAATCTCAACAGGGCACGTTCTTTCAGCTCCAAAACTGTGCTGTTCCACAAAACAGTTTCCTATTAACTAAGTAACTCCTAAACCAGTCGAGGTCTCTATTTCGAAGGCCATACGTTTGTAATTTATGCAACAACAATGCTATCAAATGCTTTTGAAAGGTCAATACTTACTTACTTACTTACCTGTTTGTGTTTATTTATCTGTGAGTGACTCAGCCAGTGGGAGGAGTCTGGGAGTGTAGCTGGTCTTGTGTTGAGTTGGAGCGCGTCTGCTTTGCTGACACTGTCTGTCTGTGTAGAGAGACTGTCTCTTCCAGTAATTGGCCAAAAGTCAGACGAGTAATGGCCCTTGACCACAGCAGTCATAACTCTACTCCCTCGCCTTCAGAGCTGTACAGTCACCACAGTAAGCAGTATAGTACCCCCCACTGAGACAGACAGGACCAGGCATTACTCATGTCTACCATTCCATCCTATTAGCATGGTGGTTGTGTGTCTTATAAAATGTATACCGTGCCTTCAGAAGGTATTCATATCCCTTGACTTATTTGACATTTTGTTGTGTTCTCACGCATCTACACACAATACCCCATAATGAAAAAGTGAAAACAAAGTGAAAACAAATGTATTGAAAATAAAATACAGAAATATCTAATTTACATATAGTACCAGTCAAAAGTTTGGACAAACCTACTCATTCCAGGATCTCTTTATTTTTACTATTTTCTACAATGTAGAATAATCAAAACAAACTACATCAAAACTATGAAATAACACATATGGAATCATGTAGTAACCTAAAAAGTGTTAAACAAATCAAAATATATTTTGTATTTGAGATTCTTCAAAGTAGCCCAACTTTGCCTTGATTACAGCTTTGCACACTCTTGGCATTCTCTCAACCAGCTTCATGAGGTAGTCTCCTGGAATGCATTTCAATTAGCAGGTGTGCGTTGTTAAAAATTTGTAGAATTGATTTCCTTCTTAATGCGTTTGAGCCAATCAGTTGTGTCAAGAACAGCTCAAATAAGCAAAGAGAAATGACAGTCCACCATTACTTTAAGACATGAAAGTCAGTCAATCCAGAAATGTTCATAAACTTTGAAAGTTTCTTCAAGTGCAATCGCAAAAACCATCAAGCACTATGATGAAACTGTCTCTCATGAGGACCACCACAGGAAAGGAAGACCCAGAGTTACCTCTGCTGTAGAGGATAAGTTCATTAGAGTTACCAGCCTCAGAAATTACAGCCCAAATAAATGCTTCACAGAGTTCAACAGACACATCTCAACATCAACTGTTCAGAGGAGACTGCGTGAATCAGGCCTTCATGATCAGATTTCTGTAAAGAAACCACTACTAAAGGACACCATTTAGAAGAAGAGACTTGTTTGGGCCAAGAAACACGAGCAGTGGACATTCGACCGGTGGAAATATGTCCTTTGGTCTGATGAGTCCAAATTTGAGATTTTTGGTTCCAACCGCCGTGTCTTTGTGAGATGCAGATTAGGTGAACGGATGATCTCCGCATGTGTGGTTCTCACCGTGAAGCATGGAGGAGGAGGTGTGATGGTGTGGGTGTGCTTTGCTGGTGACACTGTCTGTGATTTATTTAGAATTCAAGGCAAACTTAACCAGCACGGATACCACAGCATTCTGCAGCGATAAGCAGTCCCATCTGGTTTGCGCTTAGTGGGAATATCATTTATTTTTCAACAGGACAATGACCCAACACACCCCCAAGCGGCATCAGATAACCTGGCCTCCACAATCACCCAACCTCAACCTAATTGTCACCAAAAGCACTCACAAACTTCTACAGATGCACAATCGAGAGCATCCTGGCGGGCTGTATCACCGCCTGGTACGGCAACTGCTCCGCCCACAACCGTAAGGCTTTCCAGAGGGTAGTGAGGTCTGCACAACGCATCACCGGGGGCAAACTACCTGCCCTCCAGGACACCTACACCACCCGATGCCACATGAAGGCCATAAAGATCATCAAGGACAACAACCACCCGAGCCACTGCCTGTTCACCCCGCTATCATCCAGAAGGCGAGGTCAGTACAGGTGCATCAAAGCTGGGACCGAGAGACTGAAAAACAGCTTCTATCTCAAGGCCATCAGACTGTTAAACAGCCAAATCAAATCAAATCAAATCAAATTTTATTTGTCACATACACATGGTTAGCAGATGTTAGTGCGAGTGTAGCGAAATGCTTGTGCTTCTAGTTCCGACAATGCAGTAATAACAAGTAATCTAACTAACAATTCCAAAACTACTGTCTTGTACACAGTGTAAGGGGATAAAGAATATGTACATAAGGATATATGAATGAGTGATGGTACAGAGCAGCATAGGCAAGATACAGTAGATGGTATCGAGTACAGTATGTACAAATGAGATGAGTATGTAAACAAAGTGGCATAGTATAGTATAAAGTGGCTAGTGATACATGTATTACATAAGGATACCGTCGATGATATAGAGTACAGTATATACGTATGCATATGAGATGAATAATGTAGGGTAAGTAACATTTATATAAGGTAGCATTGTTTAAAGTGGCTAGTGATATATTTACGTCCTTTCCCATCAATTCCCATTATTAAAGTGGCTGGAGTTGAGTCAGTGTCAGTGTTAGTGGTGGCTGTTTAACAGTCTGATGGCCTTGAGATAGAAGCTGTTTTTCAGTCTCTCGGTCCCAGCTTTGATGCACCTGTACTGACCTCGCCTTCTGGATGATAGCGGGGTGAACAGGCAGTGGCTCGGGTGGTTGATGTCCTTGATGATCTTTATGGCCTTCCTGTGACATCGGGTGGTATAGGTGTCCTGGAGGGCAGGTAGTTTGCCCCCGGTGATGCGTTGTGCAGACCTCACTACCACTAACATTGAGTGGCTGCTGCCAACACACTGACTCAACTCCAGCCACTTTAATAATGGGAATTGATGGGAAATTATGTAAAATATATCACTAGCCACTTTAAACAATGCTACCTAATATAATGTTTACATATATTATTCATCTCATTTGTATACGTATGTATACGTATATACTGTATATGTGTATATATATATATATATATATATACTCTATATATATATACTCTATATATATATACTCTATATCATCTACTGTATCCTTATGTAATACATGTATCACTAGCCACTTTAACTATGCCACTTTATTTACATACTCATCTCATATGTATATACTGTACTCGATACCATCTACTGTATCTTGCCTATGCTGCTCTGTACCATCACTCATCCATATATCTTTATGTACATATTCTTTATCCCCTTACACTGTGTATAAGACAGTAGTTTTGGAATTGTTAGTTAGATTACTTGTTGGTTATTACTGCATTGTCGGAACTAAAAGCACAAGTATTTCGCTACACTCGCATTAACATCTGCTAACCATGTGTATGTGACAAATACAATTTGATTTGATATAATTGAAATGGTTTGGGATGAGTTGGACCTCAGAGTGAATGAAAAGCAGCCAACAAGTGCTCAGCATATGTGGGAACTCCTTCAAGACTGTTGGAAAAGCATTCCAGGTGAAGCTGGTTGAGAGAATGCCAAGAGTGTGCAAAGCTGTCATCAAGGCAAAGGGTGCTCAATTTGGAGTGTCAAAGCAAAGGTTGTGAATACTTATATAAATCAGATATTTCTGTATTTAATTTGTAATACATTTAAAAAAAAACATGTTTTCACTTTGTCATTATGGGGAATTATGTGTGTTTTAATCAATTTGGAATTCTGTCTGTAAAAAACAACTAAATGTGGAATAAATGAAGGGATATGAATACTTTCTGAATGCACTGTAGCAGGCTGGTAACTAAAGTGTCTGGTTTCGAGGACTCTCTCTCTCTCTCTCACACTCCCTCCCCTCTCCCTTTAGGATCGTAGTGAATGTCAGTGGAGCGCCCGTCCTTTGGCGTGTTGGAGAGGATGGCTTCCAGCGTTCCTCCTTGGTGGAGGGGACCATCATGTGGTTCCAGCAGGCCTCAGATGGACTGGTGGTCCCTGACCACTCCCTCCCCCTTGGACACAACTACTTCCTCAGTAAGGCCCCTCCTCCATCTCAATTTACTTACTTACGTAAGTAATCCTGTCTGTTCCTATGTGGAACAGAAGATTTCCCGCCACCTCAATACAACTGTTAAAAAGCATATGTAGGAATATAGGTTACTTTATTCTGTCTGTCCATATAGTGCTATCACTTCCATTCTGCCAACCTGTCATTGGTGCCAACTGTATTTTGCGTTAGATATGGCAATCTTCAACTCCAAGGGAATGAATCTTTGCATAGCACATATAGTGATAAAAGTGCATATTATACATATTCCTATTTAGAAGATACTTGTAGTTTATTGGTATAAGGTACCTTAAAGTCAGAGATATACGCCCCTGATCAAACAAGCCCATTGGGTAATTAGGATGGAATGGTATTCCATCATGTTTTCAATACTAACATTCTCTGCAGTGTTCTGAGTTGTCTGCTCAGTAATTTGCATGGAATATCAATCAAGAGCACAATATCCATACAATTCATAAACAGTATGATAATGGCTCATTTGTATGGGGCTGGCGCACATAAACACTTGGCTCTGCAATTCAGGTTTGTTGTTTTTCTGCATATTTTATCGCTAAGTCTATTTTCAATGAGGAATGTTACAGTAACGTACGTCTGAAGGTTCGGTGGATTCCAGCAGGTGTGGCGTCGTAATTGGTGTCCTTCCCTTTAGTGAATCGTCTACTTGACCCCTGTGCGTGGTCTCCATACCAACACTGCTGTATTAGGTCTCAGCCTGTCTGTCCACTGACCTTGAGCTGGCTGGAGACACTCCGCCTGAGATCCTGCGGCTCTGTCTGGGGAGTGAGGGAGGAGAGAGAGAATTAAAGAGAGAGAGAGAGAGAGAGAAAATGAGAGAGAAAGAGTGAGAGTCATTTTTCTGTCATCGTGTTTGGTTGTTTACCAGTCAGACCCTGGATAGTAAATTAGTCATGTCCTTGAGAGCAAGGCTGCTGTGGAGATATGTGTGTGTGCATCTCACATAATCTGTCTCACATGCGAAAACATGCAGTCAACACGAACAAATGCACACACACTCCCACTCGTGCACGCATATATATATATATATATGATTCAACTCACAATTGTAAGGCAACCAGCTGCAATAGGATTGTGAATTTGCTCACTCACAACAAAAAGTTTGTGTATGAGCATTTTGTTGAGCAAACTTAGTCATATTGCAGTTGGTTGCCTTACAATTGTGAGTTTAATCTTTTTTTACAGTGTGCGTGCATTTAGGCAGGGAGCCCAATTCTAATATTTCTCCCCCACTAATTAGTCTTTTGACCAATCAGTTAAGCTCTGAAAAAGATCTGATGTGATTGGTCAAAAGACCAATTAGTGAAAAAAATATCTGCCTGTCTAAATGCAGTGTAAGTGTGTGTGTGCATGTAAGTGCTGCATCAGAGAGTAGTGACTTTGCATTTGTGAGTTTGTGTTGTGAGGAACAGACGTTATTGGGCTGACCTAACCAGACGCCTGATTGGCTGCAGGGCTTTGCTGTGGCAATGACTCGTTCTGGCTTTGCTCACGCCTCATTGGCTCATAGCAGGTCCCTAATAACAGCTGTTAATCTTCACTTTGAGGCTATTTTAAAATAGGCTTCTGGTAGCAGTCTGCTGTGTGTCACATGACACATAAATAACAAAACAATAACTAATCTATTTTGGTTTTGATTCATATTTGCTAGCATGGCCTTTTCCTCTCCATTTCTCTAATAGTTAGTTGCCAGGAAATACATTTCTCTTTTTCAATGGAAGCTAGAGGTGTCTTATCTAGGCAATGATCCATAAGCAACCACTCCTAGAACATTTGTCAAACACAAGGTGTTCTGGTCAATGTTACGTACGATGGTGTTAAGATAGCAAACTTGTGTAGAACCGGACACGTTTGACCAAAATCTTCTTTGCAAGGAACCATTACTTCTCTCTACACCTTATCTAAACACAATGCCTCTGTCCCTACATCCATGTTGACCTCCCCTACCTTTCTCTCTAGTTACATTGGCAATATTCAATATTGCTCACATTTAATCCGTCTTTTCATATTTATCAAGGTGAACCAGCTAGGACCTTAGGATAGAATAAATGTTTTTTGATTGATCTTGTTTTCTTCTCTCTCCCGTTGTAGGTGTGCTGCGCGTGGGCACCCCCAGTGGCTCGGAAGTCACCCTGCGTCTCAATCTGACAGTGAAGGCCAGCAGCTGTGTGGAGCCTGGCAGCCGCTTCAGCGACCCACAATGCTCTGGGAAGGGGAAGTGCATCACCCAGCCCTCTGTGGTAAGAGGTCAGGGGTCAAATATGTGATGTCACCTGTCCTTGGGTCGGTGATTCAATCCCTTGTCTTTGGGCTTGATCCTGTGAACACTATTTTAAGGCTTAACATGTCACTTTCAATATTCAGAAAACAGATTTCCCCCCTCATTATACTGGTAATTCAGCAGAATATTGTAATTCAGCAGTAATTCAGCAGAATATTGAAAGATTGCGACACTCTTGTCTTGATGATACACTATGCGGTAACATAGCAACAGGAGACTGGGTGGAGAAAAAGATAAGCAAGACAGAATAAAGACCATACCTTATTGCCATGGGAACAGAGAAATATATAAATGTATTGTGGGATGGAGACAGAGTTCTTAATAATAAAGTCCTGCATCCCTACTGCTCCCTGGGGCTCCCCCGCTCCCTGGGTCCCTAGAGGCATTGCAGTTAGTAGAATAATCACTGCTGCAGAGAGGAGTAGACTGCAGCAGAGAGGAGTAGAGAGAGGAAATGGAGAGAAGAGGGAGAAAAAATAAGAAAGGGAGAAGAGAGAGGAGACGTGTGTTAGACTGAGGGCCTGCTAGCGCTTTCCCTCCCGCCTACAGGTGCAGTGTTAGAGGGTGATTTAGCACACCACACTTTGGGGAGCTGGGAGGAAACGGGCATCGGTGGGGTTTAGAGGACTAACAATAGAGAATCCCAGGGACATCTCAATTGAGCCGCATGGAGCCCCAGTAACCAGAACCATCCCAGTGATAGACAAAGTGTTGAGCATTATGTTCCACAATGTTATCTGACCATTCAGTCTCATCAGTTTTTCTTCTCATCACATGAACCCCTATACTAGTCACATATAGAGCCATGAGTTTATCCTGGTCAGGTCATGTGTTTGGGAGAAACTGGCACTAGTTTTGGTACCTTTAGTCAGTCAGTGTGTGACAGTGACCCCTCTGACCTCCAGAGCACCTTCTTCTGTGAGTGTGAGAATGGTTACTCTGGAATCTTCTGTGAGGAGTTTGATGCCTGCCACCTCAAGCCCTGCCAGAACTACGCCATCTGTAGTGACCTGAGGCAGGGGGACGAGGGCCGCAACTTCACTTGTATCTGCCCTCCAGGTAACTACTGTGTGTTTGTGTGTGTACATGCGTATGTGCATGCATCACAGGAGGCTGCTGAGGGGAGAACAGCTCATAGTAATGGCCAGAATGGAGCAAAGAGAATGGCATCAAACACCTGCAAGCCATGTGTTTGGTGTATTTGATGCCATTCCACCTATTCCGCTCCAGTCATTACCACAAGTCTGTTTTCCTCAATTAAGGCACCACCAATCTCCTGAGGCCTGCGTGTGTGAGTGTCTCCAAATGAAATAGGGGACGCAGAGAAGAGTGCACCCTTTCAACTTGTCAATTAGATATATTTGGGGCCCGGACCAGTGAGGGCAGCTTTGAGCCACCTGAGAGGATAATTGCCTTGTTATAGAAGCAGAGGCTGGAGCTGTTGTTGATGGCCAGCCACATCTTATTAGAGAAGAGTGATTACAGGACTGTGGTGGTATGCCTGCCTGACAGACAGACTGAGGGCAGTGGGTTCTCACAGGCTCATCTAGAGCAATGTGGAGGCCGCACTACATGATTGATGGGTAGTAAGGTTGGGGGTAATTGGCTAGATGCAGGACTTGACTTGTTCTTGGAAGAGTGAGTGTTCTGTTTTGAATTGACCTGATGAGCTAATGAAGATGGACAGTCATGGGGAAGTGTGAGACATAGGGTGGCCTGTGTGTGTGTTGCGTACATTTGTTTTTCTGTGTGTGTTCTTGTTATAGCGATAGTTGGATGGTTTGCATGTCAGTGCGTAAGAGTTGCAGGTGTATGTTTGGCTCCTTCTGTGTGTGTCCAGGTTTAATGCTATGTGACACTGTGTTTCGTCTGTGTGCTCCAGGGTTCGAGGGTGGTCTTTGCCAGTTGCAGGTGGACCACTGCCTGTCTCAGCCCTGCAGGAACGGGGCTACCTGCTCCAGCAGCCTGGCTGGACCCAGGTGCTACTGCCCTGAGGGTAGGTACTTTATCATAACTCTGCCCTGAGGGTAGTAGGTACCACAGTACCAATAGCACAGCAATGCTCTGAGTGCAGACCATCTATTACCATAACATGTACAGATCCACAGCAATGAACAATAGCAAGGATGTACTGCACAACACCACATTGTTAAAAAAAAAAATAAATTCAGAGCCTCATTAGCTGGTTGTATGTGTGTGTGTGTGTTGGACTGTCCTGTGTGTGTGTCTGAATATGTGTGTGAGGATATCCTAGTTCCGCTGCCGTTCGTTTCTGTGCCTACTCGGTGTTTATCTGTGCCAGACCGTTGCTTAATTTAAACCTTCCTCCACTAGTCTAATTAGTCCTCCTAGCCCTAACGACCGGCTCTCTGCCCCACATGGGAAATCTACGCCCGCTAAAACTAAATTCTGACAAACACAGTACTCCTAAATAAGGGCATGCCAATCCACGCTTTTTATAAATACGCACACACACACAGACACTGCCATGGGAAACCATTCCGGAATAATCCTCTTCAAACACATTAATAATACAACAGAGGTATGAATGTAAAACCTGGTCCAAAAAATATGGTACATTTCAGGTACAATTCCCTGCGGTCACTGAGTTCTGATCCACAGTCTTGCTAACAATGCAACTCGGATTAAATTATTCATCTTACACTGTTGGACGAACGCCAACGCTGACCAGAATTTTTTTTATCCATCCACAGCAGTTTTTTTCCTTTGGTTGTTTTCACAGAAAGATCATGGTTGTGGTGCAACAATGGGGGTGGAAACTGCTTCAGCACTTGGTAATTAGTGCAACAAGGAGGTGTGTGAGAGAGAGAGACTAAATATTGAACAGGCTCGTTAGGTAATCCTGCCATTTGAAGCCTTTCTACTGGGTTTCATGGCAATTAGCCTATCACATTCTCGAATGAACATGTGACTGCAGGTGACCGCAATCAGCCAGTGGAGGGTGAAGAGGAGGCACCTTGCCTCACCTCTACCTCTGTATATACACAAACACACTAGGAGTGGGAGCGGACAACTCCAGAATCCAAGCAGCAGACTCCTGTCCATCTGATTCCCATCCAGTCGTGAGAGACTGAGCAGGAGAGACGTCAAGAATGTGTTAGGGTTCACAGTTGTTTTCTTGTTGTTTTCTGGCAGGTGGATGTGAGGGCAGCAGTATAGCGGAGTTGTATTCTACAAAGCAGGATTATGGAGTTGGCCAACTAACTTGTCTACATATTCTGATAACTTTTTATTTTGTAGAAAGATAAGCTTTAAATGGGCATGGTCTAATTAAATTGACAGACAAATAGACATATGTTATGTCATGTAAGTTTAACTTTTTAAATTAGCTATAAAATCAATAGTTATTTCTGGTTGCTTATCAAGGTTAGCTGACTAACTAATTGATCCTGCTTTGTAGCATACCTCTTAGTACAGAGACGTTATGAAGTGCTAATGAGATGACCGACCTGGAATTATGGTGTGTTCGTGAGGAAAACACACTCTTGTACTGTTGTTAATTTACCTCGACTGTCTCTCTTATTTATTTGGAAAAGAAATTACAAGTATCTTTACTCTAGATCCTCTCTTTAACTATCACTGTCTCCGGAGACGCATGCAGTGCGTTTCGTTTGGCTGTGCATAAAGTGATGGATGACGACAATAGCAGAGACAAGCATAGCAGAATCACGGCTTATGGTCATCAAATTCCACTGCTGAAGGCAAATGGCAGGTGAGCAGGCCTGTAGTTTGTACTAGTAGTAGTTTGATAGCAGAGCAGTATCATAAACATGACAAGTTGGGTTATTAGGTGTCATGTCCATTCATGACCAATCATGTCAGATGACAGAGCGGCTTTGAGCCCTGGCCAAAAGTAGTGCACTTTATTAGGAAAGCAACAATATCTGATGGTTTTACCAATTTGACTTCAGATTCAGACTTTTATCCACGTTTCTCCAAATGTCACATCTTGAAAATAAGGGTTGGGGTAGGGTTAACACATTAACTTTAGGCATCCATTCTGAATGATTGGGTTAAGGGTTAAGGTTTGGGATAGGGCTAAAACCAGACTGTAGAAAATGAGTGTCTAACACTGGGATCGACTGCGCAATCGGATTCAGAGTCATGGGATTGACGTCCTCAGGACATGGACAGACGTCCAATTTCAAAGTCAATCTTGAGCGATCTGCTCGATGATATATGGGCACCATTTCAGACACAGCCAGAGCCTCTTGAGGAGGTTGCTCCCAGCAGTCCTCCTAGCTCTCGGTCTGTCCTCTGAGGTCTCTCTCTCTCTCAGCTCTGGGACTGGCACTGTCTCCAGTGAGGAACAGGAGGGCTGGAGGTGCTATATTTAGACTCCTAACTCTATTGGAGTACAGCTGCTCTGCTAAAGCTGCTCTCCTTTCATATCAGAGCTCTCCTGGGAATCTGGTTTAGTGTGCAGGCTTGGTAAAGTGTGTGTGTGGTGGAGAGGAGGGGGGTCCTCTCTGTTTGTGTGAATGCGTGCACTGTTGTGTGTGTCTTTATCATGCTTTCTGACCCATACCCCCTGTGTCATAGCGAATTATGAGCTTTGTCTTGGGGAGAGTTGTCAGCATGATCCGAGGTGGGGGGGATTCTGCCATACCTGGGCCATGACAGTAAATCTCAGTAAGACCAAAATAATTGTGTTCCGAAAAGGTCCAGTCGCCAGGACTCCAAATTCCATCTAGACACCGTTGCCCTAGAGCATGCAAACAACCATATACAGTTGAAGTCGGAAGTTTACATACACCTTGGCCAAATGCATTTAAACTAAATTTTACAATTCCTGACATTTAATCCTAGTAAAAATTCCCTGTCTTGGGTCAATTAGGATCATCACTATATTTTAAATGGGAAATGTCAGAAAAATATTAGTTATTTATTTCAGCTTTTCTTTCTTTTATCACATTCCCAGTGGGTCAGAAGTTTACATACACTCAATTAGTATTTGGTAGCATTGCCTTTAAATTGTTTAACTTGGGTCAAACGTTTCGGGTAGCCTTCCACAAGCTTCCCACAATAAGTTGGGTGAATTTTGGCTCATTGCTCCTGCCTGCTTGAAATACATCCACAGGTACACCTCCAATGGACTCAAATTATATCAATTAGCCTATCAGAAGCTTCTAAAGCCATGGCGTAATTTTCTGGAATTTTCCAAGCTGTTTAAAGGCACAGTCAACTTAGTGTATGTAAACTTCTGACCCACTGGAATTGTGATACAGTGAAATAATCTGTCTGTAAACAATTGTTGGAAAAATGACTTGTGTCATGCACAAAGTAGATGTCCTGACCGACTTGCCAAAACTAGAGTTTGTTAAAGAAATTTGTGGAGTAGTTGAAAAAATAGTTTTAATGACTCCATCCTAAGTGTATGTAAACCTGCGACTTCAACTGTACACCTTGGCCTAAACATCAGCGCCACAGGCAACTTCCACAAAGATGTGAACGATCTGAGAGACAAGGCAAGAAGAGCCTTCTATGCCATCAAAAGGAGCATAAAAGTTGACATGCCAATTAGGATCTGGCTAAAAATACTTGAATCAGTTATAGAACCCATTGCCCTTTATGGTTGTGATGTCTGGGGTCTGCTCACCAACCAAGAATTCACAAAATGGAACAAACACCAAATTGAGACTGCATGCAGAATTCTGCAAAAAAATCCTCTGTGTACAACGTAAAACACCAAATAATGCATGCAGAGCAGAATTAGGCCGAACCTGCAGAAGAGTCTCCTAATCAAGCTGGTCCTGGGGCTTTGTTCACAAACAGAGCCCCAGGACATCAACACAATTAGACCCAACTAAATCATGAGAAAAGATAATTACTTGACATATTGGAAAGAATTAACAAAAAAACTGAACAAACTAGAATGCTATTTGGCCCTAAATAGAGAGTACACAGTGGCATAATACCTGACCATTGTGACTGACCCAAACTTAAGGAAAGCTTTGACTATGTACAGACTCAGTGAGCGTAGCCTTGCTATTGAGAAAGGCCGCTGTAGGCTGACCTGGCTCTCAAGAGAAGACAGGCTATGTGCACACTGCCCACAAAATGAGGTGGAAACTGAGCTGCACTTCCTAACCTCCTGTCAAATGTATGACCATATTAGAGACGCATATTTCCCTCAGATGACACGGATCATGGATGACACGGATTTGAAAACAAAACTGATTTAGATAAACTCCCATATCTACTAGGTGAAATAAGTGTGCCATCGCAAGATTTGTGACCTGTTGCCACAAGAAAAGTGCAACCAGTGAAGAACAAACACCATTGTAAATACAACCCATATTTATGTTTATTTTCCCATTTGTACTTTAACCATTTGCACATCGTAACAACACTGTATATATTCATAATATGACATTTGTAATGTCTATTCTTTTGGAACTTCTGTGAGTGTAATGTTTAGTGTTCATTTGTATTGTTTCTTTCACTTTTGTATATTCTCTACTTCACTTGCTTTGGCAATGTTAACATATGTCTCCCATGCCAATTAAGCCCCTTGAATATAATTTAATTGAGAGATGGGGTCCTGATGCTCAGACACTGAGCCAATCTCCCTGACAACAAGGCCCAAGGCAAATGCCACCATGCAGCAGGGTGTGAAAACTGTGCAGTGCAGACTTATCTTGCTACAGAGATAAAGGAATCGAGCTGTGATTTCCCTCCTTCCTATCTTCACATCCTCCTTTTTGGCACCTTTACCTCCATCTTTTCTTTACCTCTTGTCATGTCACCTTTTCTACTACACCTGAGATGATGTGCGGTTGGGTGTCTATATGTCTGTGTGTAAACATATAGGGGTAGTGATCAAAGTCAAAACTCGACAATAACGTTTAATCATTCATTCCGACGGGCTACGGTTGAGGTTTGGGATAGGGTTAAAGTAGGAAAACATAACAATGAGTGCCTAGCAATGTGATTGAACCCACAATCCTCTGAGTTGTAGAACGCAGTTTAAAAGCCATGAACATTCAAAATCATGTTTTTCATGAAATTGGATGATATTTGAATAAAACCCAAATCAAAGTATGAAAAATGACTTTCTTCTACGTTGATGAGTTTTGATCATAATGTTACTAATCCCCTCCCCCATGTCAAACACTTGGATTCAGGTGACCCTAACTCATGTTAATACACCAATGGTAACATAATACTCTCTTACCTAGTTTAGATAAGTACTGCCTTGTACAACATTTGACTGTAGCGTGTCAGCAAATGCAGTATAATTACATTTTTACACTTCATCCATGGTGAAGATACTTACAGTATATGTCTCCCCTTTCATCTGTGTCTGGTGTTAGCTAGTTACTGGCTAGCTAGGACTTCATCTGTGTCTGGTGTTAGCTAGTTACTGGCTAGCTAGGACTTCATCTGTGTCTGGTGTTAGCTAGGTCTTCATCTGTGTCTGGTGTTAGCTAGTTACTGGCTAGCTAGGTCTTCATCTGTGTCTGGTGTTAGCTAGTTACTGGCTAGCTAGGACTTCATCTGTGTCTGGTGTTAGCTAGGTCTTCATCTGTGTCTGGTGTTAGCTAGTTACTGGCTAGCTAGGACTTCATCTGTTTCTGGTGTTAGCTAGTTACTGCCTAGCTAGGTCTTCATCTGTGTCTGGTGTTAGCTAGTTACTGGCTAGCTAGGACTTCATCTGTGTCTGGTGTTAGCTAGTTACTGCCTAGCTAGGTCTTCATCTGTGTCTGGTGTTAGCTAGTTACTGGCTAGCTAGGACTTCATCTGTGTCTGGTGTTAGCTAGGTCTTCATCTGTGTCTGGTGTTAGCTAGTTACTGGCTAGCTAGGACTTCATCTGTGTCTGGTGTTAGCTAGTTACTGGCTAGCTAGGACTTCATTTGTGTCTGGTGTTAGCTAGGTCTTCATCTGTGTCTGGTGTTAGCTAGTTACTGGCTAGCTAGGACTTCATCTGTGTCTGGTGTTAGCTAGTTACTGGCTAGCTAGGACTTCAGCCAGCACGGAACAAAAGAGCGGGAAGGGTCGTTCAAAACTCATGTTTCCAACCACAGTTTTTATACAGGTAAAGTCATACCATATGAAAGAAAATCATGACAGCTGTGATGGAAACAGGAAGTTTCGGTACAATTCTATAAATGGAGACAGATAATTTGTTTGGTTGACATGGTGGGATCTCTTTGTGTCTGTAAAATGAACTATGTGAGAAATGGTGGTGGAAATGCCTTTATGCGCAAATATACAGTGCCTTGCGAAAATATTCGGCCCCCTTGAACTTTGCGACCTTTTGCCACATTTCAGGCTTCAAACATAAAGATATAAAACTGTATTTTTTTGTGAAGAATCAACAACAAGTGGGACACAATCATGAAGTGGAATGACATTTATTGGATATTTCAAACTTTTTTAACAAATCAAAAACTGAAAAATTGGGCGTGCAAAATTATTCAGCCCCTTTACTTTCAGTGCAGCAAACTCTCTCCAGAAGTTCAGTGAGGATCTCTGAATGATCCAATGTTGACCTAAATGACTAATGATGATAAATACAATCCACCTGTGTGTAATCAAGTCTCCGTATAAATGCACCTGCACTGTGATAGTCTCAGGGGTCCGTTAAAAGCGCAGAGAGCATCATGAAGAACAAGGAACACACCAGGCAGGTCCGAGATACTGTTGTGAAGAAGTTTAAAGCCGGATTTGGATACAAAAAGATTTCCCAAGCTTTAAACATCCCAAGGAGCACTGTGCAAGCGATAATATTGAAATGGAAGGAGTATCAGACCACTGCAAATCTACCAAGACCTGGCCGTCCCTCTAAACTTTCAGCTCATACAAGGAGAAGACTGATCAGAGATGCAGCCAAGAGGCCCATGATCACTCTGGATGAACTGCAGAGATCTACAGCTGAGGTGGGAGACTCTGTCCATAGGACAACAATCATATATTGCACAAATCTGGCCTTTATGGAAGAGTGGCAAGAAGAAAGCAATTTCTTAAAGATATCCATAAAAAGTGTAATTTAAAGTTTGCCACAAGCCACCTGGGAGACACACCAAACATGTGGAAGAAGGTGCTCTGGTCAGATGACACCAAAATTGAACTTTTTGGCAACAATGCAAAATGTTATGTTTGGCGTAAAAGCAACACAGCTGAACACACCATCCCCACTGTCAAACATGGTGGTGGCAGCATCATGGATTGGGCCTGCTTTTCTTCAGCAGGGACAGGGAAGATGGTTAAAATTGATGGGAAGATGGATGGAGCCAAATACAGGACCATTCTGGAAGAGAACCTGATGGAGTCTGCAAAAGACCTGAGACTGGGACGGAGATTTGTCTTCCAACAAGACAATGATCCAAAACAAAAAGCAAAATCTACAATGGAATGGTTCAAAAATAAACATATCCAGGTGTTAGAATGGCCAAGTCAAAGTCCAGACCTGAATCCAATCGAGAATCTGTGGAAAGAACTGAAAACTGCTGTTCACAAATGCTCTCCGTCCAACCTCATTGAGCTCGAGCTGTTTTGCAAGGAGGAATGGGAAAAAATGTCAGTCTCTCGATGTGCAAAACTGATAGAGACATACCCCAAGCGACTTACAGCTGTAATCACAGCAAAAGGTGGCGCTACAAAGTATTAACTTAAGGGGGCTGAATAATTTTGCACGGCCAATTTTTCAGTTTTTGATTTGTTAAAAAAGTTTTAAATATCCAATAAATGTTGTTCCACTTCATGATTGTCCCACTTGTTGTTGATTCTTCACAAAAAAATACAGTTTTATATCTTTATGTTTGAAGCCTGAAATGTGGCAAAAGGTCGCAAAGTTCAAGGGGGCCGAATACTTTCGCAAGGCACTGTAGATCGAAGCAGTGGTGATTTTAGCATGTAAATCTTGGTGGGGCAAAATGCATGCCAGCAAAGCCACAACACAACATGAATTGCACTATAATGGTGACAAGTGGTGCCCACAAACTGTTAGGTCCTACATAAAGCTGTCCCAACAACATAGCTTTCTTTCCAGCACCATAGAGTGAATCCTTACCACTGCTGGCTATCAGCGGAGCCTTGTCTGGCAGCGAAACAGTTCATTCAGCCTCGTTTACTGCCTTTAAAAAACCCCAGCTTATATGGCTGACCATATCTCCCTGGCATATTACATCATTTATGCAGCAGCATACAATACATTTTTGGACTCGCCTTGTTGTGCGAGGCCGTCCTTTGTTGGAAAATTGTCATCAAAGATTTACAGTTCCGAGTTGGATGACTGTTCAAAACGTATTTTCCCAGTCTGACTTCCCAGTTGATATGCTTGCGGTTAGCTACTGTCACCGATTCCTTCCAAACAACTCACTTTGCGATTTCCAACTTGTGTAATGTTTATGGTCGATGAGCACCGATACGTTTTATCTATAATTTCTCTTCATTATTTCTCTTCATATGACAAAGATTAAAAAGGATTTTCCAGTTGATTGTCGTCTTGATTTATGATGATGACTGCTAGCTAAGATTTTGAAAGTAAGATGTTGACTTGATCAGTCCAATCAAAGCTACTGTAGATTTGACGTAATTTTATCTGTGGCCAATGACCTTGAGCCTTCTTGGAAGGGCACTTCTAATGTAACTCGATGGCAGCACACAAAGGGCTCACATTCTTGATGTCTACCCTTATTAAAGGCGGGTGATGTAGTGTCCCCATGAGTGACAGAACACTGAGCCAATCACGGTTCAATGCTGAGCCAATCACGGTACAATGCTCCTATTTTCTGCTGATCTGCCCCACCACCACAGAAAGCACTGAGCTAGGCTGTAACACCTGCATTTTGGAGCTGCCTGTTTGTACACAGCTTTATTAACTCAATTATGTGTGTGTGTGTGTGTGTGTGTGTGTGTGTAATATATATATATTTTTACATTGTTTGCAAACAATGACATGTGACATGTATTAATGGCAAAATAACAGGCAAGCCCCCCCCCCCCCCCAAAAGACATAAAGACAAGCTCTTTCATGTGTTAAAAACAAAATCTCTCATATAATGTGTGTTTTTATTTTTTTTCGCCGCTGTATTGAAGTAAACTTAGAGTCACGTGATGATATGGTCTGTGGTCCTCCCACTAAGACTCGGAATCCATGCAGTTTATTAGTCTACAGATGTTATTAGTTATGATGACAGGGTGGTGAAAGTGCATGGTGATCTTGATGCTCCTTTCCAATAAATATCGAGGATCTTATTCTGGTGAAATGATCGATGCTTGACTGCCATTTGACAAACACAAATATTTTCCTTCTTATCCATAATAATCTCATCATGTAGACTAGCCTACTGTACTCACACAGTCTACCTGCACTGTATCTGCGAGCTGTTGGCTAGAGCGCAGGTGCCCAGACCAGAGTAGGCACATTTGCTATTTAAAGCAACAGTTTTTCTGAAAACTATCGGTAGAGTGGAAAACATATTGAACTGTAGATTTTGATCCGGTACATGAAAACCTAAGTGAAACATGTCTTTGTGTGTTCACTATGTCCTCATACTGATTATTCTCTGCAACAAGTCTGTTTGGTGGAAGCACACCACTGGTAATTTAAAACAAATATTCTCATGATAATTTGTCGCCAATTGGATGGAAACCTAGCTAGTGATGCAATTTTAATGTAGTTTGAGTTAATTGCGTATCACCAAATTAGCTTGAGATGATTTTACTGCTCACTGCGTCCAAGTTTCTTGACAGGCATTTCAAAGAGCTGTAAGTCAAGGCAAGCTCATGACTATAAGCTCCCTGCCCTCTCAGCGTGTCTTTTCAAACTTCCTGGTAGTTGGCCATGAGAGAGTCATTTTTCTAAAATTGTGAGCATTTCTATCCCCCAAAATATTGTGATATTTTAGTCATTCTAACCTTTTTTCTTCGGGACCTTTTAAGTCCTCTATCTCCATCCACAACGTGCTAGCAAGCCGTGAACCTGCTCGATGGTAACACGCGCTCACGTTGCCCCTAGTGACTGGTATTGAATGTATCTCCCGACTAATTCTCCAGTCTGCCTGGTTTGACCTGGCTTTTCTACTCCCACTAGCCTTCTACACCCTGATGCTCTTATGAGAAAGACTGATCAGAAATTGAGGTCACCCTCAATCAAACCTCCACTTTGTCACACCTTCTGTAATCGCTGCCACAATCTCTGCCACTCTCAAGGTGCCCTCCTTGCCGCTTCCCTCCTCCCCTCTCTCCACCCTCCCCTCTGTTCTCCCTCCCTCCTCAGGAGAATGGTGTTTTTATCAGGATCATCGCCATGGTAGCGCAGAGAGGAGACTGCATTATTGTGAAGAGACTGTGTGTGTGTGTGAGCATTTATGTGAGTGTTTGTGTCAGCCTATGTATGTGTGTGGCCTGTGTGTGTGTTATAGTCAATATAACCCAGGAGCATGTTGATTGTGTCAGTGATTGTGTAAGTGTGTGTAGTTCATTGGGCTGATGAAGATAGGGTCTGCTGATTCATTTACCTGATGCAGGGAGGACTCAGGATCACCCAGACTGATGGACATTATCTCACTGTCACCTTAGAGAGGGAGGAATAATCTGCTGGAGTCGCTGTGTTTCTGTGTGTGTCTCAGACAGATTATTTTCTTTCTTTCTCATAGATTGTGCATGTATGAACTACACATGGACACGTCCAGCCCAAAGCAGGAGGTTTAAAAAATACTTACTAGTCGCCAAAGTACCAGAGCATGTCTTTAAGTATGTGCTTGCTGGCTTGCGTTGAAGAACAGTGCCTGTTTGTTTGTGGGTGGGAGACTGGGGACAGGTTTGTGTATGTGTGAAGACAAAACTACATCCCAGTGAGTCCACAGAGCCACCTCAACACCCACAATGGGGTCCTTCACACTCCCAGAACCCCACAGCATTCCTGCCACCAGACTAGATGCCAACCCCCTCCACTCTCTCTCTCGCTCACTCTTTTTCTCCCTTCATCTCTCTCAGGGTATCAGGGCAGTATGTGTGAACAGAGGGTGGACCCATGTGCCTCCAGCCCCTGCCACAACAACGGGAGCTGCTTTCCCCAGGGTCCCGGCCTGGGCTTTGGCTGCAGCTGTGCCGCCGGCTTTACCGGCCCGACCTGTGCCCAGTTGGTGGACTTCTGTGCCCTCAACCCCTGTGCCCACGGGATTTGCCGCAGTGTGGGCACTAGCTTCAGGTGTCTGTGTGTCCCAGGTGAGCCATTCTGTGTCTGCGTGCGAGCGAGCGTGTGTTAGTATGGGGGGTAATCTGATCCACCTCCCATTACCCACACTAAAGATGAGCTGTAAAACTAGCTAACAGATTGATTCTCCCACAATACATATGATATAACAGTGAACCTGTCACATGTAACATACAGCATCTTAAATTAGCATTGTTACTACTCGCTATTCCACAACCCATTCCCCAACCCACCCAGTGGTATCATTGATGCAGACACAGTGCCACTGGTTTTTATGGCTCCATGCTCAGATTAATGGTGTGGAATGATGACAAATCATTATCCCTTATTCAGCAATTACCCAGCTGTGTGACCAGACCTGGGTTCAAATACTATTTGAAATCATGTCAATTACTTTAGCTGGGCTTGTTTGAGCTTGCCTGGTACAAGGGAACCAATAGAATAGTTGCAAAATTGCAAACCCCGCCCATTTGGCACTCCAGGCAGGCTTAAACAAATGGTAGTAATATTGGAAATATATCAAATAGTATTTAAGCCCAGGTCTGGGTGTGACTGCAGGAGAACGACCCTATCAGTAGAAGAATCAACACAGTGTGACAGACTGCTGCTGCTCCTCCCTATCAGTCTGTCCTAGAGTTCCCTTTATATATCTTTCTGCCTTTCAGTTTTCATTTTGATGTAATTTGCCATCTTAGGTTGGATGGAGATGGGAGTGAGAGACACTCTAAATTAGTAATAGCTTTTTTTTTTTACAGAAACAACCCAATTCCACCATTTTAGATCACTTCACTTAAAATAGTTCCTTTGGGGACACACTATCCATTCAGACTGTCCTCTGTAGCCAGATACTTCTCACTGTGTTCATACTCTTATTAGTATATTATTGTCTCATACCATTGCGTTATGTTATTTGTTCTCTCATTGAAACAACCTCAGATCTTGCATTGGTACAGTATATTCATTCCCATATATACTGTACCAATGCATTCGGAAGGTATTCAGATCCCTTCACTTTTTCCACATTTTGTTATGTTACAGCCTTATTCTAAAATTGATTAAATAGTTTTTTTTCCCCCTCTATACACAATACCTCATAATGACAAGGCAAAAACTGATTTTTATTTATTTAGTAAAAATAAAAAACTATTACATTTACATAAGTATTCAGACCCTTTGTTGAAGCACCTTTGGCAGCGATTACAGCCTTGAGTCTTCTTGGGTATGAAGCAACATGCTTGGCACACCTGCACTTGGGGAGTTTCTCCCATTCTTCTCTGCAGATCCTCTCAAGCTCTGTCAGGTTGGATGGGGAGCGTCATTGCACAGCTATTTTCAGGTCTCTCCAGAGACGTTCGTTCAGGTCCGGGCTCTGGCCGGGCCACTCAAGGACATTCAGAGACTCCTGTGTTGTCTTAGCTGTGTGCTTAGGGTTGTTGTCCTGTTGGAAGGTGAACCTCGCCCAAGTCTGAGGTCCTGTCCACTCTGGAGCAGGTTTTCATCAAGGATCTCTTTGTACTTTGCTCCGTTCATCTTTGTCTCGATCCTGACTAGTCTCCCAGTCCCTGCCGCTGAAAAACATCCCCACAGCATGATACTGCCACCACCATGCTTCACCGTAGGGATGGTGCTACGTTTCCTCCAGATGTGAGGCTTGGCATTCAAACCAAAGAGTTCAAGCTTGGTTTCATCAGACCAGAGAATCTTGTTTTTCATGGTCTGAAAGTCCTTAGGTGCCTTTTGGCAAACTCCAAGCGAGCTGTCATGTGCCTTTTGCAGAGGAGTGGCTTCCATCTGGCATTCAGCCATAAAGGCCTGATTGGTGGAGTGCTGCGGAGATGGTTGGCATTCTGGAAGGTTCTCCCATCTCCACAGAGGAACTCTGGAGCTCTGTTAGAGTGACCGTCGGGTTCTTGGTCACATCCCTGACCAAGGCCCTTCTCCCCCGATTGCTCAGTTTGGCCGGGTAGCCAGCTCTAGGAAGAGTCTTGGTGGTTACATTTAAGAATGATGGACACCACTGTGTTCTTGGGGACCTTCAATGCTGCAGAAATGTTTTGTTACCCTTCCTCAGATCTGTGACTCGACACAATCCTGTCTCAGAGCTCTATGGACAATTCCTTCAACCTAATGGCTTGGTTTTTGCTCTGACATGCACTGTCAACTGTGGGACTTTATATAGATAGGTGTGTGCCTTTCCAAATCATGTCCAATCAATTGAATTTACCACAGGTGGACTCCAATCAAGTTTTAGAAACATCTCAAGGATGATCAATGGAAACATGCTGTTAGGGAGTGCGTAACTGGCGGCAGGGAAGTCAGGCGCAGGAGAGCAAAACTGGGTAATCAACGGAGCAGTTTTATTCATAAAATCACTGGAAACCAGAACAACAAACAAATGGGTACAAAACCCGTCGGGCACCAGAAAAAATGTGCACATAAACTTGGCTATAAGTGATGGCTAGAAGACCAGCGATGCCGAGCGCTGCCCGAACAAGGAGAGAAACCGACTTCGGTGGAAGTCGGGACAGATGCACCTGAGCTCAAGTCCCATAGCAAAGGTTCTGAATACTTATGTAAATGAGGTATTTTTGCTTTGCTAAAAATTCATTATCGGTATTGTGTGTAGATTGGTGAAGATGTTTTAAAAATGTAATACATTTTAGATTAAGACTGTAACATTTCTAAATTTGGAAAAGGGAAGGGGTCTGAATACTTTCCAAATGCACAGACAGTATATTCACACAGTATGTTCATACATAATATCACACAGTATGTTCATACATAATATCACACAGTATGTTCACACAGTATGTCCATACAGTATATTCACACAGTATATTCACACAGTATTTTCACACAGTATGTTCACACATAATATCACACAGTATGTTCACACAGTATATTCCCACATGATATCACACAGTACATTCCCACATGATATCACACAGTATGTTCACACAGTATGTTCACACAGTATATTCACAAACAATATCACACAGTATATGCACACATAATATCACATAGTATGTTCCCACATATCACACGGTATATTCACACATATCTCTTTTCACCTTTCACGCTAACCTATTCTCTGTTCTCCATTTCTCTTCATCTATTTCTCTCTTTGCCTTTCTGTCCCTCTCTCTGTCCTCCTCTCTTCTCTCCATCTCTTCCTCACCTCATTTCCCTCTCCCTCTACTCAGTCATCTGGTTGATTTTTATTAGGATCTCTTTTTATTAGGTGAGACAGTTGCTTTGCGCTTCCTTCCAGACCATTGTCTGTCTGCAACCATTGTTTGACTACACTAGTTGGGCAGATGCCATCCAATCACACATCTCCATTCAGACAGCCCCCCATCTAACGGGAATGATGTCATTGGTGATTTGCAATCAGACTCGTTTAAGGATACAATTGACCTTTTCTCCTGTTCATCAATATGCCAGCTGGTGTCTGCGTCCTCTACGAGGAGAGGAGGCTGTGAGGGATCTGATATATACTCTAGTGGATCCCAGGCTCCCTGTATCCCTATCAGGCAGAGCAGAGTCAGACTAGCCAGAGGATATGGGTCTGGGAGTCTGGGAAAGGCACTTGACATTTCACTGGATTTTTTATGAGAACCTCTGGCATTTATCAAGGCTTACTTTGTATGTAAATGTATCCTCTCATGGTGTACGACAAACACATGCACACACCAGCAGAAAGCCAGACACACACACACACAGCCCGACACACACTCACGCATGCATTACACTTACTGACATGTCTATACTCAGTACGGTAGCTTCTGCTTGTAAGCTCTGAAGAAAGAACACAATGTCCTACATCAACTTTGAGATTCTGTCAATCTCTGTGTTCTGACCTTGGGCTCATACTGCTTCTTTTATAGGGAAAAACACCAAGACCCACAGTTCTGTCCCAGTGCAAACCTGCCACCTAGTGGTAACTGGAGTGTACTGCATATAAGACATCACTAACAGTCACGGCTGAATCATGGCTATATCGACGTAACCATAGAATTGCATCTATAATTAATTCAATAAGATGTCTGTGGATGTAACATCCACAAGGTTTTGCTTGTTCCATCTAAGTGATCATCTCTATATATAAATAAAGGTACATTAAACCACTTAACTCCCCCTCATAAAAAAATGATGTGTGCTGAGGAGTCTATCACCCTGATCTTCTCGTTAGTGATGTCTAAACATAATTATTACTTGAACTGTCATCTAATATTATGATCAAAGACAGTGTGACTTTATGTGTGTGTGGTGTGTCTCCCAGGGTACCATGGTCTGTACTGTGAGGAAGAATACAACGAGTGTCTGTCAGCCCCCTGCCAGAACTCTGCTACCTGCAGAGACCTCATCAACGCTTACGAATGTGCCTGCACTCCCCAGTATGAAGGTAGGGGTGTGTGTGTATTGATTTCTATCCAATGTGACTCAACGGGGACAGTTTTAAGTATGTTATCCTGGGGTGGGATTGTGTGATGATGCTGATGCTGCAATATGTATGCTAATTCGATGAGTTTATACAGCCTGTATTATGAATGTGTCCATATAAGTGATTATGTGTTGTCTACAGAATGTGTAGTAAATTGTGAGATAGTGTGGTGTTGGTGTAAACTGTCATGTTTAAAGCAGACCTGGATTCAAATACTATTTGTAATAATTTCAAATATTTATGCTGTCCTTTTAATGAGCTTGCCTGTTGCAATGAGCCAATACAAAAGTCCTAAAAGTGCGAACACAGCCCTCCTGGCACTCCAGACAGGCTAAAGCAAATGCTTAAAGTGTTTGAAAAATTTCCAAAGGTATTTGAACCCAGGTCTGTAGAGAGTACTGTGTGTGTCATTAATGGGTCATATGTGTGTGTCCCTGTGCAGGCAGACACTGTGAGATCTACAGGGATCCTTGTCTGAAGGCTCACTGTCAGAACGGAGGACACTGTGAGAGTGTGGGCTTTAACGCCACCTGTGTCTGCCCACCTGGTTACCTTGGTGAGCATTTCAACTCTGTGTGTGTGTGTTTTGTGTGAGTTCACGTCTGTCACCCAGTCTATCATAGTAGGCCTTGGGGACACAGGTGGGAGTAGGCTGTTCTGACTAGGGAGCGCTCCACCTCTGAACCCTCTCAAAGTATACCTGTACCTGCTTTTCCAGTTAAACATAACTCCCCCCCGCCCACTATTGGTTATCTCAGGGGAGGACTGTGAGGTTGACATCAACGAGTGTGAGAGCAATCCCTGTCATCACGGAGGAACCTGCATCGACCAATCAAATGCATACACCTGCCACTGCCCCCCAGGCTGGGTAGGGGCCAGCTGTGAGATACGTAAGTACATTACCCAGAATCCTCTTGTTGTGGGAGTAAATGATGAAATATGATTACATGTACATGCCTTTCTTAGGTTATTCATAAGTCTGTCTGTTTCTCTCTCAGACTTGCAGTGGAAGACCACCCACCCCGAGGACACCCTGACCAACATGCCACGTCACTCCCTCTACATCATCATCGGCGCCCTGTGCGTCGCCTTCATCCTCATGCTCATCATCCTCATCGTGGGCATCTGCCGCATCAGCCGCATCGAGTACCAGGGCTCATCTCGCCATGCCTACCAGGAGTTCTACAACTGCCGCAGCATCGACAGCGAGTTCAGCAACGCCATCGCCTCCATCCGCCACGCCAGGTGAGACGGCACAAAGCTCTCTGAACAAGTCACACCTCAGGGTAGACTAGGCTTGCTTACTATGAGTATACAAGTGCCTCAACATTGTTAATATTTAATGTATTAAATTGATTCAGACATTAGAAACACCTCCTGTTTTAGCTTTGCTGTTAACCGGGAGATTAAGGTCCATTCAAGTTTTTAATGTCACATGCACAAGTACAGTGAAATGCCTTTCTTGAAAACTCAAAACCCAACAATGCAATACTCAATAACAATGTCATACATGAGACAAAGGCTCATTCCGGTAGATTTCAGGCTAATCTTGGAAGATTACCAGCACTAGGGTATACTCACCTGTAATACACTGTGGGTGAATGTGTAATGCCTCTCTTACAACACCATGTTTATATTACTCTGTTTGTAACATGCAACATCTCCTTTATAACCCTACAGTCACCTGTATTTAATTCTTTACCCAGCAACTCTACACTTGAAACATTAGGAACTGTCTTGCATGTAGCTAGCTGTCCTACCTGAAGTGATGTTCCAAATATGTGTTTTCTTCCCCTCTCTCAGATTTGGGAAGAAGTCCCGGCCGGCAATGTACGACGCTGCACCCATCACCTACGAGGACTACAGCCCTGACGACAAGCCCCTGGTCACTCTGATCAAAACAAAAGATTTGTAGAAAACACAGCGGCAACACACCCACCCACACACAGTATCACGCATCACCTGTTCACACACACAACTAACTACACATGTTCGGCCGTGCACCAAAACACACAAATTCAGTTAATGCAAACCATTTAGTATTTCTTTAGATAAAAATGAACAAAATAAATGTAGTGGAGAAAAAACCCAAACAATAGTTATGTGGGAAATGTGTTGGAATATCCATAAAGCTACTGTAGCATAAGAGCGTACCTTTTTTAGTAGGTGTTGGGTGATACCGCCATCTTGGTTGCTTCTTCTCTCCAGTAGACTGTGACTACATTACCCAGGATGCCATTGGGTTCCTAGAGGGGGTGGTTCCTGATGTCCCTCACCGACCCATGAGCTCAGTTTAAAGTGTAGATTCAGCAGAGGCTGTTGATAGGAGTTCTTACAGGTGTGGTAGAAATAGGTGCACTTGTCATAGTGCAGTACGATATATCTTTCTATATAAAAAATCTACAGTAGGTTGCCTTACTTGGTGCATGGGTAGATTCAATGTTTTCTGCATAATTTTGAAACCCTCCGTATATTGTGGTTGATTTACTGTGTCTTTGCCAGGTTTATGGCAAAATCGTCACTTCCTTCAGGAAACAACGTCAGGGTAGAGGTAGAAGAGATGTACACTATGGAGGGAAGCTTTAGAACAGCATTTAAAAAAAACATTGGTTGTCATGTTTTTATTATTTACATGCAAGTTCTGTACAAATAAAGGAAGAGTAATAATTGTGTTTTTTGCAGGAGTGGTCGGAGTAGCCAGTGGGCGGGTCTTGAGTGGATGACTGACAGGTGGGGTGAGCGGGTCTTGAGTGGATGATTGACAGGTGGGGGTCAGCTGGTGGGTCTGCTCCAGTAATATATGTGCTTCTGTGTCCCAGGTATAGGTGTCTCTCTCTCTCTCTCTCTCTCTCTCTGTCTGTGTGCGGTTGTGTTGTTCCACTCAGGGTCAACCCCTGGGTGCATTCGTTTGGGGCGCCGGATGGGCGGCACATTTTAGACCATTCCATTGGTTCTTTAGAAATCTCCGCCCACCCGGAGCACCGAGTGAGCACTCCACTTGACTGATGTTTTGCCTACTAGGGTCGTCTTTTTTTTAAAGAGAAGAACCACATGAATATTATCTATGTTCAATGATGTAACAATAAAGGTTGAAGTGAACACAAACCCAGCTGGTGTCTCGTTTGTTCTTATTATGACACCAGAGGTCTATTTGTGTCTAGGAAAACATTTGACTCACAGGGTTCTGTTGACTCAATGGAAATGTACTATGACAAGACTTGGTCATTGTAATACACGTGTATAAACATTAATTTAATATGTATAACCTCATTGACTCACTCATCCCGTCACGCCGACTGGAGCATTTGGCAGCAACAAAGGATCTTCACTTCCTGTGGTCTTTGGCCGTCTTCTCCACTGTGCTCCAGCTCTACTGGTGTTGCTGGAGTTCAGCCTTCAGTCGTCATTGTTCTCCATGTTGTCACGGGCCTCCCTTTCTTCTGTCTGCCTTCTGGACTCTAATGGACAGCTAACCTTGGAATGGAATCAGTGTTTCTTCTGTCCAACTCCAGCAGCATCTCTTGAGTATTGTGACCAAAACCTCAGCAATTAGATCTCAATACTCTTGAAATGGGAAAATAATACTGAAGTCGCAAAGGTGATTTATCACGACTTGACATGAGAAGTGGGCTTGGATAACCTCCAAAGCACAAGACTAAGTACTATTTTTGGACTAAACTAGTGCTTTGAAAACCAAATCAAATTTGTATCATATCAATATTGCGCATTTCACAACTCCTGAGAACCTAATCAATCTTAACAAATGAAGGAAAAACTCAAGTTTTGTAAGTACTGGTGTTATCTAGCATCAATCCACCAAAAGACATGCTAAATACAGGGACACTATAGGAACTCAACAACACTGGCCAGAATGAGGAGTGTCCATAGATGCAGTACCCACTACCATAGGAAAATGGGCAACATGTTTCCACCAATAGACAGTCTCTCCATGCCCAGTTGCCCCAGACAACATGTCAGCAGTGGGAAATACCCATATAAGGAGTGTTGTTAGCCCTGTGTGCGGCCTTGGTGACCTCCTGCTTAATCCAGATGTTCCCAGAGTAAACATCTGTAAATACAGGCTGGCTGTGGCGTCATCTCGTCACTCACTGCGCCTACACACACACACACACACGTATTCACGCATGGACACACAAACACACAGAGCCACACGCATTCACACACACACACACACAGACAGACAGACAGACAGACACATACATACACACACACTTTGTGGAGCTTAGAGGAGCCAGTGGTTATTGATGAGGTTCACCCTACACTGAAGTCCGAGTGGGGAGCCTTTGTTGACCTCTACCTCTTTTCCCCTTTCCATGACCTCCAGGGTCACGGGGAACTGTTTGGCCTTCGTAGGGGTCCATTGGTAAGCACAACTCCTATAAACTGAGTCATGGCCAGTTCTGACGGAGCCACTTCACTGGAGCCAGAAGGCTGGAATGTGTCTGTTAAAACAGGGTTTTTAGAAGTGCGCCATCAACCATCAAAACCATGACCATTTGGGCAAACCATAATGCCACATAGCAATTAGTAAACCAAGCAACACCGACCAAAATTGCTTGAAATAATGGCAATATTTTTATGTGAGCCTTTCATATTCAGTCAATTTAATTATTTTGCGACATTCAAGCAGGAAAGTTTGTATGTCTGTAAAAAAGGGTTCTCTGGCCCCCTGTCCTGCCCTTCCTTGCGGCTGTCGCTACCGCCCCTTGCAGACCAGTTTCGGGAACTGCTCGCAGGCGAAAGCTTCATCAAGCTCCATTGGAATTCACTGTCTGTTTTCTCCAGATTGCAGAAGAGGAGAAGCAAGCGCCGAGAACAAGCAGATGTGAGCTGGACTACATAGAGAATAACCAGCAGCAGTAGTTACGGAAACCTTTGATTCTACTAAAATGTGGCAGCCAGCGACAGAGCGATTGCAGGTATGGTTGGATTAGTATTCCTGACCAGCGCATATTTATGGGATGTTTGTCTGTCTGATTTTTAACGGTATGAAAAACCATCGTGCATATTAACCTGGTGTCTGTGCTTTGATGTGTTTTTTTGTTTGTGTTTTTTTGCTCAGATGCAAAACACAAAGGCTTTCCTGGAAGGTTTGTGTGTTTCAGTCCTATCATTGCACACATTATTGTTTTATTACGCAGGTGGCCGCCTGCGCGATGGTGGGCTCGTTTAGCTTAATTCAAATACTCTCTCCCTTTCGTGTTGCCTCTTCCCTCTCCCGAGTAACCCCATTACCCAACTAGATCTAGGCTACGTTGTGTCGCGTTCATACATTCATACATGCCTAGGTTACAGTGTAAGATATATGTTTATCAGACACCTGGCCTTCTGTTTTTCATCATGATAAACCATTCCGAGAATTTGCTATATTGTGTAACATCTACTTGCTGGACCCAATGTCTGTCAAGCTGTTTTTTAGTTTGAGTAATGTTGCAGAGGTCATGGAACATCCTATAGCAGGGATCACCTTGAGCTGGTCAGGGTGCCAGAACATAATTACAAATCATTTGTAGACTGCAAATTGACTGCAAGAAGCCCAAACAGATCTAATATTTGACTGAAACATCATTTCAAAACTTGCTTACATTTGTATATACGATGACATATATCTCTATTATACAGGGGTGTAAAAAGTACCCAACTGTCATACTTGAGTAAAAGTAAATATACCTTCATAGAAAACTTGAGCAGCAAAATACTGCTTGAGTAAAAGTATAAAAGTATTTTGTTTTAAAGTAAATGGCACTGTTAAAATATACATAAGTATCAAAAGTCAAATTAAAAGTATGAATAATTTCAAATTCCTTACATAAAGTTCTTGTTTTTTTAGCCAGGGGAACACTCCAACACTGAGACATCATTTACAGATAGCCAGGGGAACACTCCAACACTCAGACATCATTTACAGATAGCCAGGGGAACACTCCAACACTGAGACATCATTTACAGATAGCCAGCGGTACACTCCAACACTGAGACATCATTTACAGACAGCCAGGGGAACACTCCAACACTGAGACATCATTTACAGATAGCCAGCGGTACACTCCAACACTGAGACATCATTTACAGATAGCCAGCGGTACACTCCAACACTGAGACATAATTTACAGATAGCCAGGGGAACACTCCAACACTGAGACATCATTTACAGATAGCCAAGGGAACACTCCAACACTGAGACATCATTTACAGACAGCCAGGAGTACACTCCAACACTGAGACATCATTTACAGACAGCCAGGGGAACACTCCAACACTGAGACATCATTTACAGATAGCCAGGGGAACACTCCAACACTGAGACATCATTTACAGATAGCCAGCGGTACACTCCAACACTGAGACATCATTTACAGACAGCCAGGGGAACACTCCAACACTGAGACATCATTTACAGATAGCCAGCGGTACACTCCAACACTGAGACATCATTTACAGATAGCCAGCGGTACACTCCAACACTGAGACATAATTTACAGATAGCCAGGGGAACACTCCAACACTGAGACATCATTTACAGATAGCCAAGGGAACACTCCAACACTGAGACATCATTTACAGACAGCCAGGAGTACACTCCAACACTGAGACATAATTTACAGACAGCCAGGGGAACACTCCAACACTGAGACATCATTTACAGATAGCCAGGGGAACACTCCAACACTGAGACATCATTTACAGATAGCCAGGGGAACACTCCAACACTGAGACATCATTTACAGATAGCCAGGGGTACACTCCAACACTGAGACATCATTTACAGATAGCCAGGGGAACACTCCAACACTCAGACATCATTTACAGATAGCCAGGGGTAAACTCCAACACTCAGACATCATTTACAGATAGCCAGGGGAACAATCCAACACTGAGACATCATTTACAGATAGCCAGGGGTACACTCCAACACTGAGACATCATTTACAGACAGCCAGGAGTACACTCCAACCCTGAGACATCATTTACAGACAGCCAGGGGAACACTCCAACACTGAGACATCATTTACAGATAGCCAGGGGTACACTCCAACACTGAGACATCATTTACAGATAGCCAGGGGAACACTCCAACACTGAGACATAATTTACAGATAGCCAGGGGTACACTCCAACACTGAGACATAATTTACAGATAGCCAGGGGAACACTCCAACACTGAGACATAATTTACAGATAGCCAGGGGTACACTCCAACACTCAGACATCATTTACAGATAGCCAGCGGTACACTCCAACACTGAGACATTTTTACAGATAGCGAGGGGAACACTCCAACACTGAGACATCATTTACAGATAGCCAGCAGTACACTCCAACACTGAGACATAATTTACAGATAGCCAGGGGAACACTCCAACACTGAGACATCATTTACAGATAGCCTGGGGTACACTCCAACACTCAGACATCATTTACAGATAGCCAGGGGTACACTCCAAAACTCAGACATCATTTACAGATAGCCAGCGGTACACTCCAACACTCAGACATCATTTACACATAGCCAGGGACACACTCCAACACTCAGACATCATTTACAGATAGCCAGGGACACATTCCAACACTCAGACATAATTTACAGATAGCCAGGGACACAGTCCAACACTCAGACATAATTTACAGATAGCAGAGGTACAATTCCAAGTGAGTCCGCCAGATCAGAGGCAGTAGGGATGACCAGGGATGTTCTCTTGATAAGTCTGTGAATTGGACAATTTTCCTGTCCTGCTAAGCATTTAAAATGTAACAAGCACTTTTGGTTGTCAGGTAAAATGTATGGAGTAAAAAGTACATTATTTTCTTTAGGAATGTAGTAAAGTAAAAGTTGTCAAAAATATAAATAGTAAAGTAAAGTACAGATACCCCCCAAAACGACTTAAGTAGTACTTTAAAGTATTTTTACTTAAGTATTTTACACCACTGCCTTTATGCGTGAGAATACTTTGGAACAGATTCCCCAAGTTAAAATCACTTGGACCTGATTTGGTGGTGTTTTTACAGGCTTTTATGTCCAACAATAAAAATACTAAATTAAAAACACTTTTTTGAGGAGGGGGGGGGGGGGGGTTCAGAACTTGGGGGGCCAAATAAATAAATCACCCGCAGGCCATGTTCAGCCCGCAGGCCGCAAGTCGGGGGACTCTGCACCATAGTCTCACATAGCCACAATGAAATTACAGCAAACCAAGGTGTCATTAATCACTTAGCCTACAGTTAAAGTAATTAACACGGATTCTCTGACCTGTTTGGAAGTGGTGAAAAATTGTTAATGACACGTATTTTGATATCCAGGGGCGCGGGGCAAGCCGTTCATTGAGGCTGGCTTCACGTTTCCTGTAATGCTATCCAGATGTCGGGTCGACTACTTTGCCAAATGAACTTGCACAATCCCTCTCACAGTGCTTGCCCAGGCATCAAGATGATTGAATCTCATAGTAAACTTGGGTAAATAGTTTTAAGCGATGCTATCTACATATTTTACAACTGCACACCGTGAAATACTACTACACTAAGAGGTTTATTACATTGTAATTATTGAGTAATTACACCTTACACCAGCCACCAGACCAGAAAGGACCAATTTATTCCCATCACATGTTCTGATGTCCATAAGGACCTATACACATAACCTCTACTTCTGCACAATTATGTTTGTCTTCGTGAATGTACAGACTGTTAAAATCAATCATTCATTTTCATAGGGGCCTCCCAAGTGCTAACCCCCTTCATCTTTTGGTCACAAAATATTGGCGTAATGTGACCAAAGTGCCTATTTAAGCATGTCTCAAAAATATTTTTGGAGGCTTAGGTTGGTTTTCAGATTCAGTCTGGCATCCCCTGATCTGTTCATTAAAACCTAGTGGTACTAACAACGTGGCCTGGCCTGCATGTGTTCTGGTGCTGATCTCCATACTCCATATGCTGGGTTGACAGATGGAGCCTGTCCCAGCTTACCGAGCATCGAGTGGCGGGCCTCAGCTCTCCATACCTCGGCCCTGTGATCAATCATGTCCCCAGGGAAAGTACTGAGATGACGTATGGTTCTGAGGGAGAGCCATTTATCACATGGTAATGGGGCTGTTCCAGCTCGCTGCCTAGCTGCATGCGCACTAATGCCCCTTGTCATGTGACCCTGTGCCCCTAACGATGCTTAGTTGTCGTTTAGTTCTGTATCTGAATGATATTAATAGACCCAGTAAGAATGAATGTTCTGGTAAAAAAGGAGGCAGTAGTTACAGTAGTTTCTCACCATTAAAGTGACAGACATTTCTGGTTCTCTCAGCGACTCACCACTGAACTGTTGCCATGGTGATGCTCGATGGCTCGCTGCTGCACTGATCAGTCGCTATAGCCCGTTTGTCATGTATCCTATACATCCGAGAATGTTGTATTTGAATGTTTTGCTCGTCATTACCATGGTATCCTCCTTCGTTTTCTTTCTTCTCACTTCTAATGCCATGGTAACGTGCAGTGTCTTGCTACAGGAAGAAGAGATATGGGCCAATGTTAGAGCAGACACCTTTTCAGGCTGGTATTAAGAATCAAATCAAATCAAAATCAAATCAAATTTATTTATATAGCCCTTCGTACATCAGCTGATATCTCAAAGTGCTGTACAGAAACCCAGCCTAAAACCCCAAACAGCAAGCAATGCAGGTGTAGAAGCACGGTGGCTAGGAAAAACTCCCTAGAAAGGCTAAAACCTAGGAAGAAACCTAGAGAGGAACCAGGCTATGTGGGGTGGCCAGTCCTCTTCTGGCTGTGCCGGGTGGAGATTATAACAAAACATGGTCAAGATGTTCAAATGTTCATAAATGACCAGCATGGTCGAATAATAATAAGGCAGAACAGTTGAAACTGGAGCAGCAGTTTCTGCTGAAAGAATCTGCTGTATGTGTCAGATGGAGAGAGGGATGATGAAACATAAACAACATGACATTGTGTTTGTGTCAACAAAATGGCCACCGTGGTACCAACAGCTTTAAATGTCCCATATTAAGACATATTTTTGTCCAATGTTAGACTTCTGTGTTGCAACATAGGATGTATCATGCATCATTGTCTACTTCCTCTTCTCTTCCCCCGTCCCCCCATTCCTCTCCTAACACATCCCCCTGAAGAATCAGTTTCAAGAGCCCCCTCTCTCACTGGTATCGCTCAGCGATTTTCAAATGATTTCACAATGTTTGCTGTGCCGATCTGTGCTCACGCACACATACACACACACACACACACACACACACACACACACACACACACACACACACACACACACACACACACACACACACACACACACACACTTTGCTCACAACCATCTCCCAATGTATATACATACGTTCCTCTTACTCAGCACCTCTCACTGTGCTTTCATAGTTCTCATTTTGTACATTGACTACATTCCCATTTTATTTGACATGGGAAATTGGCTGAACAGACATAATGTCTGGATCCTGACAGTGCAGAAATGTGTTCAGCTTCCGGGCCTGTTTGAGGTCACTCATGGTCAGAAGCATCACTAGGTCTGTCTGTTTGGGGCTCCTGTGGTCAGGGTTGGGTTGGTCAGGCCTTTGCTCTGCTGGAAGGAGGAAGTTGTGAGAAAAACAAGCTGTGTGGATTCAACAACAGTGCCTTCCATAATTATTGGTACAGTGGCTCTATACTCCAAAACTTTGGATTTGAAGTGCAGACTGTCAGCTTTAATTTGAGGGTATTATCATCCATATCAGGTGAATTGTTTAGAAATTACAGAAGTTTTTGTACATACCAGGATCACGGATAATCCTGAAATGAATCATGAATAATGACATAGTGAAAAAGTTACAAACGCACAATAGCATACCCCCAAGACATGCTAACCTCTCACCATTACAATAACATGGAGGTTAGCATTTTTTTTTGTTGGGGGGGGTGGGGGGAGGGGGGGGGGGGTGTATAATACAGTATTGGTGCATCTGTAACTTTCTCACTCATCATTATTCACGATTCGTTCAGGATTATCCGTAATCATGGTAGCATCCACATTCATATAGAAGTTTTTACAAACATATTCTATTCTTATTTACAATAAAGTGACTCCAAAATGACACAATACATTATTTACTATTCATTTCTATTGGGCACAAAATAATCTGAAACACAACCAAAACAAATAGCTATTGCATCCAACTAATTTATAGAGTTACAAGCTTGATGTAGTCATTTCTAAACAGTTCATCCGATATGGACGAAAATACCCTCAAATTAAAACTGACAGTCTGCCTTTTAACTTCATAGTCATTGTTTGATTTCAAGTATAGAGCCAAAAGATGAAAAAATAATTACAGGGGGCACTGTATCTATGGACAAAGGCTGACACTATTCCTGCCTTAAGGCCTTGGTCTCTTTTCTGAAGCCAAAAGCAAAGGCATCATCAGTTCACCACACTGCATTTGTGGAGAATACATTTAAGTTAAAGGGACCAATGGGTTGTTACCCAAATTATACCACGACACTACCACAGCCCATTTCCAATCGACTGTTTAACTGTTGTTTTATAGGTGTCGTGGTTTATTTATTGTATTGAACACTGTGAATATAGCATGCGTATTGTGTCTCTCTGTCAGGGTAGTTAATGTGTTGTTTTTACTGTATCATTGTATATGCGGGGGCAGGTTAACTGTGGTTATTTACGTCAGAGAGTTGACAATGTTTTTACGGCCAGCCGGATGGGGTCTGTGGTTGGCTTCTGTCAATGTCCACCTCCCACAACACCATTGACCCACCAATTAGAGTGACGACAGCCCACCTTCCACAGAATCAAGCCACCAATCATGGCGCAGGACCTCCCACAGTCCTCTCTGGATTTAGCCCTCTCAGATGCTTGTGAAACGTGGTGGTTCCACTCATAAACTGGTCCAGGATCAGAGGCGGAGGCCGTTAACACAGTCTGACAGGTCCAGGGTGATACGGCTGGCTCATACCATGCTAGGGGAGAGGGGTTCCACTTGTGGTTTGGGAGCTAACCACTGGATGGGCGTGGGTGGCTTCCTGACTACCTGTCCTCCGCTGCTCTAGCTGTGTTTTTAATGCCTTGGTCAGGCTGCAGATGGAGTAAATGTGTGTGTGTGTGTGTGTGTGTCGTAGTGAGTTGAGGGGCCAAGGCTGATGTTGGTTTATGTGAGTGTCTGGCCAGCCAGCCAGAATGAGAGAGAGAGAGATGGTCTGATAACAGTCTGAGACCAAGCTGAGATGGCCTACTGTCTCGCCCTAACGCCAACATACACCAGCCCAGCTCTCAAATATCTGTTCGTGTGCTCCACACTGTTCTTTCATCTTCAGACTGGGTGTGTGTCTATGTGTGTGTGTGTGTGTGTCTGTGACTCTTCGTGTGTGCGTCTAGTGGAAAGTTTTGGGTTCAGTTCCATTAAATGCTACAGTACATTCGGAAAGTATTCAGACCCCTTGACTTTTTCCACTTTTTGTTACGTTACAGCCTTATTATAAAATGTATATTACAAAAAAATCCTTATCTACACACAATACCCCATAATATCAAAACAAAAACAGGTTATTAGAAATGTTTGCAAATTTATATGTAAACTCTGCAAAAAAAGAAACGTCCCTTTTTCATGACCCTGTCTTTCAAAGATAATTCGTAAAAATCCAAATAACTTCACAGATCTTCATTGTAAAGGGTTTCAACACTGTTTCCAATGCTTGTTCAATGAACCAAAAACAATTAATGAACATGCACCTGTGGAATGTCCAGTACGGACATTACAATGTATTGCCCTGGCCACATTCGTTCACGTAGATGAGCAGGGACCCTGGGCATCTTTTTTTTTTCAGAGTCAGTAGAAAGAAAGGCCCCTTTAGTATCCTAAGTATTTGAGACACCTAAGACAGCGCTACAGGGAGACAGGACGGACAGCTGATCGTCCTCGCAGTGGCAGACCACATGTAACAACACCTGCACAGGATCGGTACATCCGAACATAACACCTGCGGGACAAGTACAGGATGGCAACAACAACTGCCCAAATTACACCAGGAACGCACAATCCCTCCATCAGTGCTCAGACTGTCCGCAATAGGCTGAGAGAGGTTGGACTGAGGGCTTGTAGGCCTGTTGTAAGGCAGGTCCTCACCAGACATCACCGGCAACAACATCGCCTATGGGCACAAATCCACCGTCGCTGGACAAAAAGTGCTCTTCACTGACGAGTCGCGGTTTTGTCTCACCAGAGATGGTCGGATTCACTTTTATCCATGAAAGGAATGAGCGTTACACCGAGGCCTGAACTCTGGAGCGGGATCGATTTGGAGGTGGAGGGTCCATCATGGTCTGGGGCGGTGTGTCCCAGCATCATCGGACTGGGCTTGTTGTCATTGCAGGCAATCTCAACGCTGTGCGTTACAAGGAAGGCATCCTCCTTCCTCATGTAGTACCCTTCCTGCAGGCTCATCCTGACATGACCCTCCAGCATGACAATGCCACCAGCCATACGGCTCGTTCTGTGCGTGATTTCCTGCAAGACAGGAATGTCAGTGTTCTGCCATTGCCAGCGAAGAGCCCGGATCTCAATCCCATTGAGCACGCCTGGGACCTGTTGGATCGGAGGGTGAGGGCTACGGCCATTCCCCCCAAAATGTCCGGGAACCTGCAAGTGCCTTGGTGGGAGAGTGGTGTAACATCTCACAGCAAGAACTGGCAAATCTGGTGTGGTCCATGAGGAGGAGATGCACTGCAGTACTTAATGCAGCTGGTGGTCACACCAGATACAGACTGTTACTGTTGATTTTGACTCCCCTCTTTGTTCAGGGACACATTATTCTATTTCTGTTGGTCATATGTCTGTGGAACTTGTTCATTTGTTGAATCTTGTTATGGTCATACAAATATTTACAAAATAAACACAGTTGACAGTGAGAGGATGTTACTTTTTCTTTAAAGTTTATATATATATACATACAGTTGAAATCGGAAATCGGACACGTTCTGTCTCCTAGAGATGTCTCCTAGAGATGAAATCGGAAATCGGACACGTTCTGTCTCCTAGAGATGAATGTACTTTGGTGCGAAAAGTGCAAGTCAATCCCAGAACAACAGCAAAGGACCTTGTGAAGATGCTAGAGGAAACAGGTACAAAGGTATCTATATCCACAGTAAAACGAAAAGCCAGACTACGGTTTGCAACTACACATGGGGACAAAGATCGTACATTTTGGAGAAATGTCCTCTGGTCTGATGAAACAAAAATAGAACTGTTTGGCCATAATGACCATCGTTATGTTTGGAGGAAAAAGGGGGAGGCTTGCAAGCCGAAGAACACCATCCCAACTGTGAAGCACGGGTGTGGCAGCATCATATTGTAGGGGTGCTTTGCTGCAGGAGGGACTGATGCCCTTCACTAAATACATGGCATTATGAAGAAGGAAAATGATGTCGATATATTACAGCAACATCTCAAGACATTAGTCAGGAATGAAAGCTTGGTCACAAATGGGTCTTCCAAATGGACAATGACCCCAATCATACTTCCAAAGTTGTGGCAAAATGGTTTAAGGACAACAAAGTCAAGGTATTGGAGTGGTCATCACAAAGCCCTGACCTCAATCCTATAGAAAATTTGTTGGCAGAACTGAAAAAGCATGTGCTAGCAAGGAGGCCTACAAACCTGACTCGGTTACATCAGCTGTCAGGAGGAATGGGCCAAAATTCACCCAGCTTATTGTGGGAAGCTTGTGGAAGGCTACCCGAGACTGTTGACCCAAGTTTAAACAATTTAAAGGCAATGCTACCAAATACCTATTGAGTGTATGTAAACTGCTGACCCACTGCGAATGTGATGAAATAAATAAAAGCTGAAATAAATAATTCTCTCTACTATTATTCTGACATTTCACATTGTTAAAATAAAGTGGTGATCCTAAATGACCTAAGACAGGGAACTTTTAATATGATTAAATGTCAGGAATTGTGACAAACTGAGTTTAAATGTATTTGGCTAAGGTGTATGTAAACTGACTTCAACTATATATATATATATATATATATATATATATATATATATATATATATAAATATTAGAGTGTTTTTATATATATATATATATAAATCTAAAAACATTTTACGTAAGTATTCAGACCCTTTACTCAGTACTCTGTTAAAGCACCAGAACAAAGTGATTACAGCCTCGTGTCCTTGGGTATAATGCTACAAGCTTGGCACACCTGTATTTGGGGAGTTTCTACCATTCTTCTCTGCAGATCCTCTCAAGCTCTGTCAGGTTGGAAGGGGAGCGTTGCTGCACAGCTATTTTCAGGTCTCTCCAGAGATGTTCAATCGGGTTCAAGTCCGGGCTCTGGATGGGCCACTCGAGGACATTCAGAGACCTGTCCCGAAGTCGCTCCTGCATTGTCTTGACTGTGTGCTTAGGGTCGTTGTCCTGTTGGAAGGTGAACCTTCGCCCCAGTTTGAGGTCCTGAGCGCTCTGGAGCAGGTTTTCATCAAGGATCATCAAAAACCTGACTAGTCTCCCAGTCCCTGCCACTGAATAACAGCCCCACAGCATGATACTGCCACCACCATGCTTCACCGTAGGGATGGTGCCAGGTTTCCTCCAGACGTGACACTTGGCATTCAGGCCAAAGAGTTCAATCTTGGTTTCATCAGACCAGAGAGTCTTTTTTTCTCATGGTCTGAGTTCTTTAGGTGGCTTTTGGCAAAAATCCAAGCGGGTTGTCATGTGCCTTTTACTGAGGAGTGGCTTCTGTCTGCCCACTCTACCAGAAAGGCCTGATTGGTGGAGTGCTAAAGAGATGGTTGTCCTTCTGGAAGGTTCTCCCATCTCCACAGAGGAACTCTGGAGCTCGGGTTCTTGGTCACCTCCCTGACCACTGCCCGTCCACCCTGATTGCTCAGTTTGGCCGGGCGGCCATTTCTAGGAAGAGCCTTGGTTCGAAGCTTCTTCCATTTAAGAATGATGAAGGTCACTGTGTTCTTGGGGACCATCAATGCTTCAGACATTTTTTGGTACCCTTCCCCAGATCTGTACCTCTACATAATCCTGTCTCGGACAATTCTACGGACAATTCCTTCAACCTCATGGCTTGAGATGTTCTCTGACATGCACTGTCAACTGTGGGACCTTATATAAACAGGTGTGTGCCTTTCCAAATCATGTCCAATCATTTGAATTTACCACAGGTGGACTCCAATCAAGTTGTAGAAACATCTCAAGGATGATCAATGTTAACAGGATGCACCTGAACTGTAAATAAGGTATTTCAGTTTTTAATTTGTAATACATTTACAAACATTTCTAATAACCTTTTTTTTTGCTTTGTCGTTATCGGATATATCATGTAGATTGATGAGGAATAATAAGGCTGTAATGTAGCAAAATGTGGAAGATGCCAAGGGGTCTGAACACTTTCTGAATGCACTGTATATGTGGATCACAGGAGGTTGGTGGCACATTATTTGGGGAGGATGGGCTTGTGGTAATGGCTGGAGTGGAATAGGTGGAATGGTATCAAATACATCAAAGACATGGTTTGATACCATTCAATTTGCTCCATTCCAGCCATTATTATGAGCCGTCCTCCCCTCAGCAGCCTCCACTGATGTGGACGTTACAGACTAGTGTTTGCAATGGTGTACATCAGTCAGTTTGTGTGTTGAATGAGGTGGTATGTGCAGTATGTATGTATGACTAGGCTTGGGCAGCATCCAGATTGACCTTCATACCGACCATATAACATCCTGGGATGTTCGGTAATACCGGCAAATATATATAGGTTCAGAACTTTTGTGAAATAGCACAGTTACAAATATAACTCAAACTGGATGGACATCAGAAATAGAGGAAGGACTAGAAACAAACAAAAAATAACTATTGTAAAATAGACTGTGTCTGTAAAATGTTAATAAGATGTATAAATTGAAGGTAAAAGCCGAAGTGTTTTCTCCAATTGGGGGATCGGCGGTAGGGTTTGCGGGGAATAATAATAAAGGTATATTCTTAAAAAAAGTGTGTATGTCTCTATAGGTATGTGTATGTATATATGTGTATATGTATGTATGCATGCGTGCGTGTATGGATATATATATTTACTCCCCCCAAAAATTGGGGATTGGAAATTATGCAGACAATTACATTGATGGAAGCAACATTCTTTCCGCAATATTAAAGCTGATCCACCCCTTAAAAAAATAATAATACCGGCACTGAACAGAAGGGCCTCTATTTTAAAACCCCACTGAGCATCTGAGATCAGAAGCTTAGCAACGCTAACAAGTACATGTAAAATCCCAAAGAGAATGCTAACTAAATGCTAACGAGCGCATTGCGAACATTTTATAGTCTCTGACCTAAACTATTTGCACGACAGACATCCCAGCTCATAAAGTTATAGAAGTTGTCTGCAAAAATGCTACTCACAGTTTGCTGCACGCACAAAACTAATTTTAAACAGCAAGGGTCTTGTTACCAAGCAAAGCTTGATTTAGCAAGAAGCTAAACAAACATTTAGTTGTGAATTCCATAATTTAACTCGATCACCTGGCACATGCTGCTCAACAGTGAGTGACTCACAAGGCTCCGGTCTCTCGTTTGTTGTGCGCTTGTAAACAAACACCATGTGACTGGGACTACCGGTAAACTTCATAATAAATAATTATGTGACAGGTGAAATGAAGAACGCAGTCTTCTTTATTTCCTAACGTATTGCACAAGTTGACTGCAGGTATTTACTTAAAAAGTAGCTACTACATTTCAAAGAAATAGTTTCAATTGTATTGACGGCATTGGAAAACAATCCCGTGGCTGTTTCCAAATATCCCGGGAAGCGGTATATACGGTATACCGCCCAAGCCTATGTATAACCCCTGTAATCAGTGTCTCTGCCGTGTCAGTGTGTTGTTGTACTGTGGCTTACGCTATGATTGACCTGAGAGCCTGCCGACTCCAGCAGAAAATCTCCCTGAGGGCTGGGAGTGTACCGTCCCATCTGTTACCTGTGAACTATAGACACATAATCACGCAGTCGACGCACACACACGGACGTGCACACACATGCTTGTGCATACAGACACATATTGTAGTTGACACACGCACAAACACACACACACACACACACACTCTCTAGAGGCAATCTAGGTCAACCTGAACACTGTTTAGTGTTTGTCAATTTACATTTTGTCAGTTTCTTTCTACATCAAAACATGTTTTGTTTTTTTACACTTAGGCAGCCCGGCCAAGGATTTCAATAGCATAAAGATCCTGTACTGTGTCTCCTCTCATCTCCCACAGAGCTATAGAATCCTCCTCCTCTCACAGGCGAATGGTCACTTCTAAACGGTGTAAAATGTCTACTTCCCTCTATTTTCAAATGCTCTCTCCCAATCCATAACATTCAGCCAAAAGTTATTTGGGAAAAGTCACGTGCCTCGCTCACGCGTGAAATGTATACCAGTGTTTACAAGGAAAATGGGCTGTTACTGAGAATGTGGCGTACCTTTTAAAAACACATGTCTAAAGAAGTCAGTGAATGGGCTAGATGAGGACCAGACTGTACAGACAGAGCCTGCTGTGTCAGAGAGAGAGAGAGATAGATGGAGGGAGGGATGAGTAGAAAGACAGAGAAGGAGAGAGAGTAGGGAGATGTAGAGAGAGAAGGAAATAGAGAGAGAGGGGGGAGAGAGAGAGTGGAGAGAGGTAGAAAAAGAGGGTAGGAGAGTGAGAGAGGGAGAGAGAGTAGAGACAGAGTTAAAGAAAGATGAGGGAATGAGAGAAGACAGAGAGAGACAGACAGACAGACAGACAGACAGACAGACAGAGAGAGAGAGAGAGAGAGAGAGAGAGAGAGAGAGAGAGAGAGAGAGAGAGAGAGAGAGATCAACCAGTATTGGGGATCAATGTCTATTCCTTGGTTCCAGAATCAGAAACTCCCCTTACCCAAATAGAATCAATAATATTTGTAACTCGATGCGGCTATTTTTTAATCCAGAGGAATAATAAAATAATGAAAATATTATGAATAGAAATCCAGTTTTATTCCGCACGGTGCCTTGAGAGACCCCCCCCCCCCCCCAATCCGGGCTGACCACAGGAATGTGGAGCACTGTCAGGAAGCCATAAAGTGCTGACGCGGAGGTCAGCGAGCGTTCACACACGTGGCTTTAGTTTCAAAACTGCTTCTCCTCTTCTTCTCTTTTAGTCTCTTCTTCTTTTCTCCTGTTTTTCTCTCCTCATCATCTTTCCTCCTTGTCTCATCTCTGTCAAACCTGCTTGGTTTTAGATGGCCTGTCACAGTGGCTTTACTCTGGTTTGGGGTGACAGTCCCTCTTCTCCTGTTCTTCAGCTGAAATGTGGACAGCAGATGAGGGACCTTCTCGCTCTCTCTCTCTATATGTGAAGTGTCTGTCAGAACAGGAGATGAGAACCACGCCGCCTCGTCCCAAACTGGAATCTGGGGTTTTGTAAGGCCGACCAGAACCACATGTTTGCTCTGGTCTCCCACCTACAGAGCAGGGAATTGGATTGTGGAATTTTCTGTTTCCTTGAAAAAGCCTAACAAAACCGAGCAGGCTAATTAAATCATGACTCGCGCAATTTCATCTGAATAGAAAGTACTAGGAATGTGAGAACTAAGAATGTTGTGGTTGTGTGGGTGGGTTGGATGGAAGGATGGATGGATGGGCATATTTAATTATTTCTTGATTGGTTGATTGATTGACCATGACTTTATGTCCCTCAGCACTTCCAGACGATGCTGAAGACCAAGCTGAACGTGCTGACACTGAGGAAGGAGCCGTTGCCCACGGTGATATTCCACGAGCCGGAGGCCATCGAGTTGTGCTCTACCACCCCACTCATAAAGAAAAACACCCATAACGGCTACAAGGTACACACACACACACACACACACACACACACACACACACACACACACACACACACACACACACACACACACACACACACACACAGACACACACACACACACCACACGCACACACACACTGGTAAGAACAATGGGCTTGTGTTAGAACCGTAATCCTGGCACGTATCGTAGGTGTGTGTTATGGGCACGTGTCTTCTATCAGTGTTGTGTGTGTGTTTGCCTAGCTGTGATAACTGTCTAATTTAGATCTTTATCCTGCGAGCTGCCTGCGTTAAAGTCTATTCTCTGTGTTCAACCTAAAACAAACAGAAACAGGCCTGCAGGTTGAAAAAACACATTCTATTATTACAGACAATACTTCCCTGTGTGTGTGTGTGTGTGTGTGTGTGTGTGTGTGTGTGTGTGCGTGTGCGTGTGCGTGTGCATGCGTGCGTACGTGCCAGCATGCGTGCGTACGTGCCAGTTATGTTGGTTGTAACTGAGGCAACTTCCAGTTCTGTGTGTGTGCATTTGTGGGTGAGATGGTGGAAGATGTTTGGCAGGCTTGTTAAGGCTTTCACATCAGCTCATTTGGACAAGGCTTTGAATATAAATACACACCAATCCACTGGCTCACTTGTGATCTAACTCATTCAATCACAACACACAGAACACAGACGACCAAAAGACAACTTGACGTTTCACAATGGACAATGAAGCTCTATTCTATTTGAGTGACCAGCTATGCTATGTGCTAGTAGAAAGATTAAGAGGGGTGCAGATGGAGATCACATGACTGACTGATTAGAAGAGCAGACACTATTTAGTGCAGAGGTGCTGATCTCTGTCGGGACACGACTTGTTCCAGAACACCTGTGAAAATGTTCCGCTGAAACCCAACCAGCCATCCTTTATAACTCTCTGGCAGGACAGAAGAGAACAGTGGGGCTTTTGGTCTTTGGGTCTGGGGCTCAGCACAGCCAATGGGAAACTGACAGTCTCCATCCCAAATTGCACCCTGTTTATTATATATTGCACTGCTTTTGAGGCTTTGGTCAAAAGTAGTGCACTATAAAGGGAACAGGGTGCTATTTGGGACTCACATACTGACTGGGGTTTTGGTCTCTAGCTTGTGTTGCGGTGCCAGGCTAGCCTAGCCCTGGGTGTATGTGCATGCCTGTATTTTTTCCAGACATCTGTCCTCTGCTGACTTGTGAGGTTGAAGCTGATCAGTTGAAGCTCCTCAGTGGACCTCTCTATCCAGTGTGAACTAGTAACGTCTGAAATCTGCCTGTATACTACGTCTGTAGTATACACGCATGCATGCACACACACAGCCCCCCTTCCTTTTCCTCTCGCCTCAGACGTCGCTCCTTTCAAGGTAGCTGTGAGAGAGCTTGGTTTAGTTGCCATGGATACCACTACATCTATTTGTCGGAGAATGCCAGCTACAAAATATTTGTAATTTTTTTTTTTTACTTACTCACCCTGGGCTTTCAGTTTGAATAGGAAAGCAGAGGAGAGAAGAGGTGATTTCCACAGCTACAGAAGTAGGCTTTTTAGAGGGGCGGGATTTTAATACTAACAGTTGCATTGGAGGTGTGTAAGTGTGTATGTGTATGCAGTCTGGTGCACGCTTGTGTGCTCACTGTGTTTGTGCATATTTGTTTTTTTCGGCATTGAGTGTGTGCGTTTATATGTGTTTCAGCATGACAGTCAGCCAGCCAGTCAGTCAGACAGTCAGCCAGCCAGTCAGTCAGTGTGTGAGATAGCTGGTCTGTCAGCGATTGCGCCAGGTTTCCCCCTCCAAGTACACACCCTCTTGTTTATTTCCAGATAGAGAGAAACAGTTAATAATATATATTTTTTGAATCGATAGTTATATTTTTCAGCACTTTTATTTCCATGACTGATCAAAACTCATTTTCTCACAGCTCTCTCTTGTCCCTCTGCAGAAGAGATATGGTGAGCAATTTGTTTGGAACATCAAAATAAAACCACAGTATCGAATTGCAATAAATTTAGAATTGTGAGAATCGCAGTACATATCATATTGACACCTAATTATTGTGATAATATCGTATCGTGAGGTCCCTGGCAATTCCCAGCCCTAGCAACCACCCACCCACCCATCTACCCACCCATCTACCCACCCATCTACCCACCCACCCACCCACCCATCTACCCACCCACCTACCTACCCCAACCCAACCACTGCTGTCACCCTGACAATGCTAACGGCTGCTGGGATGAAAAGCTATTTCTCACTGTTCCCCTCTCCTCCCCCAACCCACAGCTTCTTTCTAAAACCACAGTATCTTTCTAAAACCACAGTATCGAATTGCAATACATTTAGAATTGTGAGAATCGCAATACATATCATATTGACACCTAAGTATTGTGATAATATCGTATCGTGAGGTCCCTGGCAATTCCCAGCCCTAGCAACCACCCACCCACCCACCCACCCACCCACCCACCCACCCACCCACCCACCCACCCACCCACCCACCCACCTACCCCAACCCAACCACTGCTGTCACCCTGCCAATGCTAACGGCTGCTGGGATGAAAAGCTATTTCTCACTGTTCCCCTCTCCTCCCCCAACCCACAGCCTCTTTCTAACTGGAGACTCTCAGTGTGTTTGAAGGGATCAGTTTGAGCAAGATGAGGCACAAAATTGCTCATCTTGATCACATAGGCCTAGTTATTTTGGCCTGAGGTGATTTGTAGATCAGTCATTCTGCACAGACACTGCCCTGCTCTCTGCTCTCCCAACCCCAGAGCCTTGGATAGGAATAAACAATATGGAGAAACTTCATCCTAGCCTGTCATGGGCGCAAGGTGAAGTTAATACCATATTGCTCATACCTGTACAATCGTCTCTAATCTCAACAAGTGCCTAGGGTGGTACGGGGTTGATTTGGGATTGGGCCTCTCTTTGCCCTACCCTGCTCTCTCTACAACCCAGATCCCAATCTCTGCCATGGAGTCCATAGCTGTGGTCAACACGCGTTCCAACCACGTTCCAACCACTCCCTCGTCACTTAGTCAACACTGGTAGGAACCACCTTGACTCAGAGGAGCTGCAGAGGGGTATTAGTCTCTTACTTACCTTCAGAGAATCTAAGCTTTCACACTCTGTGTGTGTGTGTGTGAGTGTGTGTATGTGTGTGTGCACTTTGTGGCTCTGAGATCTACTGCTCCTTCAGGTAATGAAGCAGGGAGAGGAAAAGGAAAGCTCCTTATTTCAGTGTGCTTCTGAAAAAAAGATGCTGCAGTTTGGGAGGGAGCTGAGTTTTCCATTCGGTGTTCCCAGCTTTGAGACAGAACACTGACTAACCAAAGAACCATACAAGCACCCCCTGTGAGTGTGTGTGACTTGGATGTGATCCAGAAAGCGAGAGCTAATCGCCTGGCATATCCTTGATTATATAACGACATGGCTGCGGAGGGCAGCAGTGGCACAGTGTTTCCATGGAGACAAAGCTGAGGCCACGTGTGCTCTGAGGATCTGGGTACTCTGCTGCTCGCCATCTAAAAGCTTCAGCATCAGTGTTCACGCCACCGTTTCCGCTAGCATTATATTGCCCTCCCTCTCTCTACCTTGGGAACTTGTTTAATTGGTGTTTTTGACGACTTTGGTTAAAGACGCCCTGGAAAACACTGGTTCCCAGTCGCAGTGTGGTCTCTCTGACAGGATGGCGTCTGTTACACCACCAGACCTTTCATCAGGCCCTCTTATCTACCCTCTACTTGTCTCACTGAACAGACAGTTGATCTTTAGACTTTTAAAAAAACGACTTTTTCTAAACGTTTAGCATTCTCTCAGTGGAATATACTAATGGATGCCAAGGGAAGCCAAAAAAGTGATATATTTAGTTTTCCTTAAATTTGCAAGTGGCTGAATGTATCTCATGGGAGAAAGCATCCGAGCGAGCGAAACAGCACTCCTCTGTCTCTGTATGTGTAGCCCATGTATCTGATGCTGTCTGGCCAAAAAGAGTATGACATTGTTGCCGCCCGTAGCATTGAATTCAATAGCAACGGAAGCCAGCGAGCATTTGGCTAGCTACCTAGCTAAAATCTTCCCTTTCCTAAATAAGTTACTTGTACTTGTGGTTTTACTTAATTCTCCGTACTCACCAATGATTACAATGCTGATTCTGATCCAACCATGAATTAATACAGAGGATGGAAGTTCAATATGTAGCTAGATGTAGTAGGCTAATGTTAATTAGTTGGCTCATCGTTGCCCATGAAAGGAAGTCAGGTAGCATAGTCTTGGACAACAAAAACAAAACAAGTTTTCTCTATGACGTTCCTCTACAAGTAGGTGAGGCAACATGTTTTTCTATTTGTGTGAGTGCGGGTGCACACATACACCAATCAGTGCCACGGACAGCCACATGATATTTAGCTTACGTTGATTGGACTAGGCGTAAAATAGTTTGTTTTTGGTAAGTTGTCACTGTTTTAGACTAAGCGCAGACAGCTCGTGTTTTCTTTCCGACATGGGGTAACTCACCGTGGTTCTAAATCAAATGTGGGAAACATTAACTTGCTTGGCTGTAGGTCATGCAACGGTTTGTCACATGTAATGTGCTTTGTGGACTTCACCGGACAGCTGTGCTTTCCGGTGATGTGATGAAACAAAGATGTGGTTAAATTTATTCTGCCATTGCGTGACTGTCGTCTTGTTGTCTCTGCCTTATATATCATTGTGGCGTATGAACGGGTTGTAGAGCAAACAACATAATTATCACAACACATAGGTTGTAACATGGCTTTTTTTCCCTCAGTGGTTTTACCCACGCACCACCACTACTGCATTCTCTTATTTGTTTTATGTTAACCTCCCTAGTTGGTCTTATTATGGTCTGTCAAGTGAAAGACGGATTACCCCTGCCCCTGTGAACTCATATCCCTTCAACCCAACAAACAACCAGATCTGCTTAGACCTCAAGGTTATACTTAGATGTATATATATACATTTGTAGAACGCTAAACAAAAATATAAACGCAACATGTAAAGTGTTGGTCCCATGTTTCATGAGCTGAAATAAAGATAAGAACCCAGGAATGTTCCATACGCACAAAAAGCTTATTTCTCTCCAATTTTGTGCACACATTGGTTTATGTCCCTGTTAGTGAGCCTTTCTCCTTTGCCAAGATAATCCATCCACCTGACACGTGTGGCATATCAAGAAACTGATTAAACAGCAGGATCATGACACAGGAGCACCTTGTGCTGGGCACCATAAAAGGTCACTCAAAAATGTGCAGTTTTATCACACAACACTGCCACGGATGTATCAAGTTTTGCGGTACCGTAAAATTGGCATGCTGACAGCAGGAATGTCCATCAGAGCTGTTGCCAGAGAATTTAATGTTTATTTCTCCACCATAAGCTGTCTCCATTGTCGTTTTAGAGAATTTGGCAGTACGTACAACCGGCCTCACAAACACAGACTATGTGTATGGCGTTGTGTGGGCGAGCGGTTTGCTGACGTTAACGTTGTGGACAGAGTGCCCCATGGTGGTGGTGGGGTTATGGGATGGGCATAAGCTATGGAAAATGAACACAATTGCATTTTATCGATGGCAAATGGAGATACCGTGACGAGATCCTGAGGCCCATTTGTCGTGCCATTCATCCGCCGCCATCACCTCATGTTTCAGCATGACAATGCTTGACAATGCACAACCCCATGTTGCAAGGATCTGTACACACTCTATGGAAGCTGAAAATGTCTTAGTTCTTCCATGGCCTGCATACTCACCAGACATGTCACCCATTGAGCAAGTTTGGGATGCTCTGAATTGACCGCGTGTTCCAGTTTGTGCCAATATCCAGGATCTTCGCACAGCCATTGAAGAGGAGTGGGAAAACATTTTACAGGCCACAATCAAGAGCCTATGCAAAGGATATGTTGTGCTGCATGAGGCAAATGGTTATCACACCAGATACTGACTGGTTTTCTGATCCACACCCCTACCTTTTTTTTAATGGTATCTGTGACCAGCATTTCTGTATTCTCAGTCATGTGAAATCCATATATTAGGGCCTAATGAATTTAATTAAATTGACTGATTTCCTTAAATGAACTGTAACTCGGTAAACTCTTTGAAAATGTTGCATGTTGTGTTTATATTTTTGTTCAGTATACATTTGAATTGATTTAGTTTTGTGTAACGTTGGTCATTTTACTCTGACCAATTGGTTTCATGGACACAAGTTTGGAGTCTTTGGTTTGCTTGAGAGGATACTGGAATTCTGTTTGCAGACAGACCCAGGGAAGGGTAGGAGTATTATTGTCTGTTTTCAGTTGTTTTGGAGAACAGTGATTTCATAACCATCTGGGCCAGTCGGGAGCTGTGCACTATGTGTGACAGAATCCCTTGAGCTCTGGGAAATTCTTCTCTGGTCCCGGTCCTGTCCCGGTCCTGTCTCTGTATATTACATTAGCTCTATTTCACTGTGTGATTCTAAGAAAAAACACTCAAGCCAGATTTTCAAGCTTTGTAGTACATGTGGGTGTTTGACAGATAGGGAGAGAGTAAAAACAAGAGAGAAGCGAGTGTGAGAACATAGATCACGTGTCTGTCAGTGATGCTTTTGTCTCACTTTGTACTTTGTATTGTAATGTGTGTGAGATGATGTGTGTGTTACTGGTGTCTCTTTGTATTCTAATGTAAGTGTGTGAGATGGTGTGTGTGTGTGTGTGTGTGTTTGTGTGTGTGTGTGTGTGTGTGTGTGTGTGTGTTTGTGTAAGGCAGATGTCTGCTTTAAATTAACTACTTTCTCTTGACGCTGACAATCTCAGCCAGGGCTTTCCTCAGATTGGTCCCTTTGATATCAAATTCACTCTGGTTTGCTTTGTGTGCCTGATTTAAAAGGATACTTATGGATTTTATCTACTTCCCCAGAGTCAGATGAACATGTGGATACCATTTTTTTTATGTCTCAAGTATGAAGGAAGTTAGCATTGGCTGACGAAACTACTTCTATCTAGCATCAGTGCAATGATGAAGTCTATGGTATGCTAGCAGATACCATAGACTTCCAGCCATTGCGTTAACGCTAGTTAGAAACTTCCTTCAAACAAAGACATAAAAACGGTATCCACGAGTTCACCTGATTCTGTGGAATTAGATAAATGGCCTCATTGTCAAAATCCCAAAGTATCCCTTTAATAAACCAATAGAAAAGTCCCAAAACGTTCAAACCGGCCTATTTGGTACTCCAGGCAGACTCAAGCAAACGCTCAAAGTATCTGTGAACCCAAGTCTGTTTTTCCTCAACATCTCTCTTCCTGTCTCTGCTTTCATTTCACAACATCACTTAACTTAATTTTAGAGCAAAGCACTTCTGTATTTTCGTCTTCGAAAAGAACAATGAAAATATTGAATGGGAGAGGGGGATATAAAAACAGGAGATGTTGAAGTGCGAGTACAGTACGACAAGCTGTCTTAGAGACAGATAGTGGATAGAATCTCACAGAAAACGTCTGGTCTGGTGGCAGGAATGCTGTGGGGTTCTGGGAGTGTGAAGGACCCCATTGTGGGTGTTGAGGTGGCTCTGTGGTCTCACTGGGATGTAGCCTACAGCGTCTGTTTTGCCTACACACATACACAAACCCGTCCCCAGTCTCCCGCCCACAAACAAACACATACAAACAAACAGGTATTGTTCTTCAACACAAACCAGCAAGCACATTAAAGACATGCTCCGTTACTTTGGCGACTAGTAAGTATTTTTTAAACATCCTGCTTTGGGCTGGATGTGTCCATGTGTAGTTCATACATGCATAATCTATGAGCATAATTACTTACCTCAATTAGCTAGCCACAAAATCCCTATTTTCAAAGCAATTGTTTTCTGAAAGCTGTGCGGCTCCATTTTCCCTACATTTATCACCCCCCTGTGGGCCAGCCCCTAGCAATTTGAGTTTCAGCCAATGAGCTTCAGCACCTCACCATTTGAGTGACAACTAGCAAGACGCACTCACAGTTGAGCGAGAGAGCAATGGTGTGGTGCACATTAGAGGTCGACCGATTAATCGGAATGGGCGATTAATTAGGGCAGATTTCAATCGGAAATCGGTATTTTTGGGTGCCGATTTCCGATTTTTAAAACATTTTTATATATTTTTATACCTTTATTTAACTAGGCAAGTCAGTTAAGAACACATTCTTATTTTCAATGACGGCCTAGGAATGGTCGGTTAACTGCCTTGTTCATGGGCAGAATGACAGATTTTCACTTTGTCAGCTCAGGGGATCCAATCTTGCAACCGTACAGTTAACTAGTCCAACGCTCTAACCATTGCACTCCACGAGTAGCCTGCCTGTTATGCGAATTCAGTAGAAGCCAAGGTAAATTGCTAGCTAGCATTAAACTTATCTTATAAAAAACAATCAATTGCGAACTAATTTCCCAGAATTTTACGTAATTATGACATAACATTGAAGGTTGTGCAATGTAACAAGAATATTTAGACATAGGGATGCCACCCGTTAGATAAAATACCGAACGGTTCCGTATTTCACTGAAATAATAAACGTTTTGTTTTCGAAATGATAGTTTCCAGACTCGACCATATTAATGACCAAAGGCTTGTATTTATGTGTGTTATAATTAAGTCTGATTTGATAGAGCAGTCTGACTGAGCAGCAGCAGGCCCATAATCATTCATTCAAACAGCACTTTCGTGCGTTCTGCCAGCAGCTCTTCGCAAGCACAGCGCTGTTTATGACTTCAAGCCTATCAGCCTAATGGCTGGTGTAACCAATATGAAATGGCTAGCTGGGTGTGCGCTAATACCGTTTCAAACGTCACTCGCTTTTAGATTTGGAGTAGTTATTCCCCTGTTGTCGATGTGTTCCTGGTTCGAGCCCAGGTAGGGGTGAGGAGGGGGACGGAAGCTATACTGTTACACTGGCAATACCATAGTGCCTATAAGAACATCCAATAGTCAAAGGTACAGTGCCTTGCGAAAGTATTCGGCCCCCTTGAACTTTGCGACCTTTTGCCACATTTCAGGCTTCAAACATAAAGATATAAAACTGTATTTTTTTGTGAAGAATCAACAACAAGTGGGACACAATCATGAAGTGGAACGACATTTATTGGATATTTCAAACTTTTTTAACAAATCAAAAACTGAAAAATTGGGCGTGCAAAATTATTCAGCCCCCTTAAGTTAATACTTTGTAGAGCCACCTTTTGCTGAGATTACAGCTGTAAGTCGCTTGGGGTATGTCTCTATCAGTTTTGCACATCGAGAGACTGACATTTTTTCCCATTCCTCCTTGCAAAACAGCTCGAGCTCAGTGAGGTTGGTTAGAGAGCATTTGTGAACAGCAGTTGTCAGTTCTTTCCACAGATTCTCGATTGGATTCAGGTCTGGACTTTGACTTGGCCATTCTAACACCTGGATATGTTTATTTTTGAACCATTCCATTGTAGATTTTGCTTTATGTTTTGGATCATTGTCTTGTTGGAAGACAAATCTCCGTCCCAGTCTCAGGTCTTTTGCAGACTCCATCAGGTTTTCTTCCAGAATGGTCCTGTATTTGGCTCCATCCATCTTCCCATCAATTTTAACCATCTTCCCTGTCCCTGCTGAAGAAAAGCAGGCCCAAACCATGATGCTGCCACCACCATGTTTGATAGTGGGGATGGTATGTTCAGGGTGATGAGCTGTGTTGCTTTTACGCCAAACAAAACGTTTTGCATTGTTGCCAAAAAGTTCAATTTTGGTTTCATCTGACCAGAGCACCTTCTTCCACATGTTTGGTGTGTCTCCCAGGTGGCTTGTGGCAAACTTTAACCGACACTTTTTATGGATATCTTTAAGAAATGGCTTTCTTCTTGCCACTCTTCCATAAAGGCCAGATTTGTGCAATATACGACTGATTGTTGTCCTATGGACAGAGTCTCCCACCTCAGCTGTAGATCTCTGCAGTTCATCCAGAGTGACCATGGGCCTCTTGGCTGCATCTCGGATCAGTCTTCTCCTTGTATGAGCTGAAAGTTTAGAGGGACGGCCAGGTCTTGGTAGATTTGCAGTGGTCTGATACTCCTTCCATTTCAATATTATCGCTTGCACAGTGCTCCTTGGGATGTTTAAAGCTTGGGAAATCTTTTGTATCCAAATCCGGCTTTAAACTTCTTCACAACAGTATCTCGGACCTGCCTGGTGTGTTCCTTGTTCTTCATGATGCTCTCTGCGCTTTTAACGGACCTCTGAGACTATCACAGTGCAGGTGCATTTATACGGAGACTTGATTACACACAGGTGGATTGTATTTATCATCATTAGTCATTTAGGTCAACATTGGATCATTCAGAGATCCTCACTGAACTTCTGGAGAGAGTTTGCTGCACTGAAAGTAAAGGGGCTGAATAATTTTGCACGCCCAACTTTTCAGTTTTTGATTTGTTAAAAAAGTTTGAAATATCCAATAAATGTCGTTCCACTTCATGATTGTGTCCCACTTGTTGTTGATTCTTCACAAAAAATACAGTTTTATATCTTTATGTTTGAAGCCTGAAATGTGGCAAAAGGTCGCAAAGTTCAAGGGGGCCGAATACTTTCGCAAGGCACTGTATATGAAATACAAATGGTATAGAGAGAAATAGTCCTATAAATACTATATTAACTACAACCAAAAACATCTTACCTTGGAATATTGAAGTCTCATGTTAAAAGGAACCACCAACTTTCATATGTTCTCATGTTCTGAGCAAAGAACTTAAACGTTAGATTTTTTACATGGTCCATATTTTACATGGCACACATTTTTACATGGCACACATTTTTACATGGCACACATTTTTACATGGCACATATATTGCATATTGGCACATATTACTTTCTTCTCCAACACTTTGTTTTTGCATTATTTAAACCAAATTGAACATGTTTCATTATTTATTTGAGGCTAAATTGATTTTATTGATGTATTATATTAAGTAAAAAAAAAGTGTTAATTCAGTATTGTTGTAATTGTCATTATTACAAATAAAAAATAAAAAATTGTCCAATTAATCGGTATCGGCTTTTTTTGGCCCACCAATAATCGGTATCGGAATCGGCATTGAAAAATCATAATCGGTCGACCTCTAGTGCACATATGTGCACATTTGTGATGCAAGTCCCAATTTTCAGGGACCACTTTTGGCTCGTGGAGCTACTTTCAGAACTACTGTCTAAAAAGTATACAAAAGCACCGGAGAATATCTTTAAACAAACTCCCACACTTTCACGTGCAGCTCTGTCCTCAGCCAGCTTTACTGGGCTGATTCAATAAGCAGAGAAGAATGTTAACAACTGCCTTAGGATTGCAGAATTCTCAAGGAGTTATTTGGTAGTAATGTTATGTTAGGGGAGGCCTACAGAGAGGGACCTCAGTAAAGACAATGGGCAAATACCAAATACCCTTCTATTCCTTAAAAAAGTATTCAGACTAGAGGTCGACCGATTATGAATTTTCAATACCGATACCAATTATTGGAGGACCAAAAATACAGATTAACCCTTTCACACGTACCATCACACGGGTGTGATCGTTTTACAGTGGTCCCTGAAGCGTAAGATCACACCCGTGTGATTAGAACACTCATTTAGAGAATGGCCAGTTTTGAATGACGCAATAATCAGCATTTGAGCTGGCCACACTTTTTTCAGAAGCTATTTACACAAATACAGTCCTTACAAAGTTATGTCCAGAATGTGAGCAGTTTATTTTTGGATGCAATGTTTAGATATTCACAGAAGTATCTATAGCATAACACAATCATGCTAATCGGAAAACTGTAGGCTACATTTGTCCTAGCGCTAACTGAGGAAAGATTGACGCAACACAAGCGGTCATATTTTCTAACTCTCGGCTGACATAAACTACACTATGAATTAGCTAATAGCAATTACTATGTATAATTAATCACATCACGGGTGAGCTCACCATTGATCAAAATAATTGAGTAAAACACTTTCTGGAAATGGAAAGTAATCTGACGATTAGTTTCAGCGCACAGCCAGGCTTTTTTTCCTCATAGAAACCAAAGATAATAAGAGAAGACAAGATTAGTTTGGTCTGGTTATAGTATACATGTATACTATACTACATAGTATACTATGTGCGCATTACATTCTATGAAAAAAATCAGAATGCATGATTTATCACCGGTAATTGAAAAACCTGAATAAAGTAGTAAATATATCAATAATACCACACAAAACATTTTCTGGTAGTGATTTATTGATACAAATGGCACGTGCCTGCAGTCAATAACGGTAGCCTCTCACTCCCACTCTGAGCCATTCAGTGTTGTTGTTTATGTATGTATGTCTTTCAAAAGGAGAAATTCTGGAGATTTAAAGAAATTCTGACACTGAGTCTGAAAGTCAGGAATCAGGTTCTGACAGTGACAGAGGACCCCTTGTCCACTGACAAAGTCCCAGTTCCATTTGAAGATGCAGGTGGTGATGGAGGCAGACCGACAGTGGATGAAGTACAGGAGTTCTGTGGTAGCTGGAAGGCTGCCAGCCATGTCACCCCTCCTGGCCCTGCTGTTTGTGTTGATGAGTCCCAGTCTAGAGTGCAACGCCCCTTGCCATTTCCATCTGAGGCAGAGTGCTTCAAGTTGTTTCTGACAGAGGAGCTGGTGGGAGACATAGTAGAGACCAATCGCCATGCCTTGGCGCTTACAGGAGAATATGAAATGCTAACAGCTGGCAGTAAAGTGCCATGACAAACGAGACGTCCATGTCCTCTCCACTGTCCATACAGCAACCATGTCGGGCCACAGGGAAGGTGGACCACATGACGGGACAGAGAAACAAACCAGACAGAGAAACATCGAACCAGACTGCGTGCTTGACTATAACCTCAAAATGGGGGCAGTGGATAAGGCTGACATGATAAACAGCTTTGTGGAATGCACTCAGAAAACGACCAAGTGGTATGAGATATTTTTCAGGGTAGCTTCAAAATACAGGGTAGCTTCAAAATACAACATGCCAATACTTCCGACGCATTTAGCATTTAGAAGAATGTAACTAACTACATAAGCACGATTGAATATAACATAAAGGGTGAGTAACATGAGTATCGTTACCTCGCGTGTCCACGGTTATAAGGAATATACACAAATATATTATGCTCCATACACACAGTGAGCTACAGTAGAAACGGTATAACACGACACGCAAACTATTATTACGTAATAAGGCACTTACTTTGATAGAAACACAGTCTGGATTTGAAGATGGGTGTCTGTAGTGATGCCTCTAGCAGCGCTGTGTGTCAAACATTGCTAAGAGCTGCTGGCAAACGCAGTAACGTTTTAATGAATGCTTACAAGTCTGCTGCCACCTACCACCTCTCAGTCAGACTGCTCTATCAAATATCAAATCATATACTTAATTATAGTATAATAAACACACAGAAATACGAGCCTTTGGTCATTAATATGGTTAAATCCGGAAACTATCATTTTGAAAACAAAATGTTTATTTTATATTTTTATTTAACTTGGCAAGTCAGTTAAGAACACATTTGTATTTTCAATGACGGCCTAGGAACAGTGGGTTAACTGCCTGTTCAAGGGCAGAACGACAGATTTGTACCTTGTCAGCTCAGGGATTTGAACTTGCAACCTTTCAGTTACAAGTCCATTGCTCTAACAACTACGCTACCCTGCCGCCCCAATTATTATTTCGGTGAAATACAGAACCGTTCTGTATTTTATCGAATGGGTTGCAACCTTAAATCTAAATATTGCTGTTACATTGTACAACCTTCAATGTTATGTCAAAACTATGTAAAATCCTGGCAAATTAGTTCGCAACGAGCCAGGCGGCCCAAACTGTTGCATATACCCTGACTCTGCGTGCAATGAACGCAAGAGAAGTGACACAATTTTCCTAGTTAATATTGCCTGCTAACATTAATTTCTTTTAACGAAATATGCAGGTTTTAAAAAATATACTTCTGTTGATTAATTTTAAGAAAGGCATTGATGTTTATGGTTAGGGACATTTGTGCAACGATTGTGCTTTTTTTGCGAATGCGGTTTTGTTAAATCATCCCCCGTTTGGCGAAGTAGGCTGTGATTCGATGATACATTAACAGGCAGCGCATTGATCATATGCAATGCAGGACAAGCTAGTTAACCTAGTAATATCATCAACCATGTGTAGTTAACTAGTGATTATGTGAAGATTGATAGTTTTTTATAAGATACATTTAATGCTAGCTAACAACTTACCTTGGCTCCTTGCTGCACTCGTATAACAGGTGTTCAGCCTGCCACGTAGTTTCCTCGTGGAGTGCAATGTAACCGGCCATAATCGGCATCCAAAAATACCGATTACCGATTGCTATGAAAACTTGAAATCGGCCCTAATTAATCGGCCATTCCGATTAATCGGTCGACCTCTAATTCAGACCCCTTGACTTTTTCCACATTTTGTTAGGTTGCCTTATACTAGAATAGATTTTTTTTTTTTTACAAATATCATCAAATCTACTCACAATACCCACAATGACAAAGCAAAAACAGTTTTTAGAAATGTTTGCTAATTTATAAAAAAATGAAAAAAATGAAATATCACATGTACATAAGTAAGTAAGAAGTAAGTAAGACTCTTTACTCAGTACTTTGTTGAAGCACCTTTGGCAGCAGCGATTACAGCCTTGAGTCTTCTTGGGTATGAAGCTACAAGCTTTGCACACAGTATTAAGGGAGTTTCTCCCATTCTTCTCTGCAGATCCTCTCAAGGTCTGTCAGGTTGGATGGGGAGTGTCTCTGCACAGCTATTTTCAGGTCTCTCCAGAGATGTTCAATCGGGTTCAAGTCCAGGCTCTGGCTGGGCCACTGAAGGACATTAAGAGACTTTTCCCAAAGCCACTCCTGCATTGTCTTGGCTGTGTACTTAGGATTGTTGTCCTGCTGGAAGGTGAACATTCATCCCAGTCTGAGGTCCTGAGCGCTCTGGAGTAGGTTTTCATCAAGGATCTCTTTGTACTTTTCTCTGTTCATCTTTGCCTCGATCCTGGATAGTCTCCCAGTCCCTGTCGCTGGAAAAACATCCCCACAGCATAATGCTGCCACCACCGTGCTTCATCGTAGGGATGGTTTCCTCCAGACGTGATGCTTGGCATTCAGGCCAAAGACGTAAAATCTTGTTTCTCCTGGTCTGTTCCCTCTACCATAAAGGCCTGATTGATGGAGTGCTGCAGAGATGGTTGTCCTTCTGGAAGGTTCTCCCATCTCCACAGAGGAACTCTGGAGCTCTGTCAGAGTGGCTATCGGGTTCTTGGTCACCTCCCTTACCAAGACCCTTCTCCTCCATTGCTCAGTTTGGCCGGGCAGCCAGCTCTAGGAAGAGTGTTGGCGCTTCCAAACTTCTTTCATTTAAGAATGATGGAGGCCACTGTGTTCTTGGGGACCTTCAATGCTGCAGAAATGCTGTGCCTCGACACAATCCTGTCGCGTAGCTCTACTGACAGTTCATTCGACCTCACGGCTTGGTTTTTGCTCTGACATGCACTGTCAACTGTGGGACCTTATATAGACAGGTGTGTGCCTTTCCAAATATCCAATCAATTAAATTTACCACAGGTGGACTCCATTCAAGTTGTAGAAACATCTCAAGGCTGATCAATGGAAAAACCTGAGCTCAATTTCGAGTCTCATAGCAAAGGGGTCTGAATACTTATGTGACTAAGGTATTTCAGTTTTTTATGTTTAATACATTTGCTAAAATTTCTAAAACCTTTTTCCACTTTGTCATTATGAGGTATTGTGAGTATATTGCTATCTTTTTCATATTTTGTTATCCATTTTAGAATAAGGTTGTAATGTAACAAAATGTGGAAAAAGTCAAGGGGTCTGAATACTTTCCGATGGCAATGTAACACATTGCTTTTGGCCATAGCTTCATGATTGTGTTCTCTAGGGAATTGGGAGACATTTTGGACACAGATACAACGCTAGTATCCCAAATAAGACCAGTATGACCCAGTACATTTTCAAAAACTACAATGCCAATACAGGTAAGGCTTTCTACTAGAGTAGCTAAACCAGGGCTGTCGTGGCGTGTTTTGATTTTATAGACATGGTTCCCTCTCTCTGTCAGTCACCGGAGGTTGGTCACACCTTAATTGGGGAGGACTGGCTCGTGATAATGGCTTCCATGGTTTCCATGTGTTTGATACCATTCCATTCGCTCCGTTCCAGTCATTATTATGAGCCGTCCTCCCCTCAGCAGCCTCCTGTGTTGTCAGTCCTCAGTATGGTATGTGAGTTAGCCTACATTTGGAATGCATCCAGGGAAAAGTGCAGTGTGTTTATGAGAAGTGTTCCCAACACAAGTACCTGAACATCACAGTCCGTTCCCAAAACTCCACTTCTCCAGCTGGACTTGTGTCCTTCACTCTTTCTCATCTTATCTCTTCTCATCTCCTCTGTTCTCCCCTCTGATACACACACCAGCTGTGCGTCTCCATTCAGTAAACAGTCTGGGAGAGAGAGGGAGAGCGGGAGATGCACAGAGGAGGGGGGAATGCAGCTGCTGGATGTCCCCCCCCCCCCCCCCCCCCCCCCCCCCCACACACACACACACACACACACACACACACACACACAGAGATAACCACCCCACCTCCATTCACTCGACCCACCTCCCTCTGACCCACCTCCTACCCCGCACCTACCCTCTGTCTGGGCCAGGAGGAGACTGGAAAGGAGGAGGAGAGAAAGAGCCAGGATGTTTCTGTCAGTGTCTGTCTCCCTGTTGGGTTTAGGAAAGCTGATCTGCGGATGTTTGCTCTTGACCCCGTGGCCGCTCTCTCTCTCTCTCTCTCTCTCTCTCTCTCTCTCTCTCTCTCTCTCTCTCTCTCTCTCTCTCTCTCTCTCTCTCTCTCTCTCTTTCTCCCTCTCTTTCTCTTTCTCCCTCTCTTTCTCTCTACCACCACCTCTTTTCTCCCTCTTTTGGTCCTTCTCACTTCTCGCTGGTCTCTACTATGTGTTGGTTACTCATAATGTGCTGTGTTCAGGTGATGAGTTAGGTATTTTTCTGGTGATTCAACAGGAAGAAATGACAAAGATAATTTCACAGTCATGGTACAGCTTTGGCTTTTGTAAAGTTTGTGTGTGTGTGATCAACGTGCTTGTGTGTGTGTGTGTGTGTGCGTGTGTGTGGTGTGTGTGTGTGTGTGTGTGTGTGTGTGTGTGTGTGTGTGTGTGTGTGTGTGTTGTGTGTGTGTGTGTGTGTGTGTGTGTGTGTGTGTGTGTGTGTGCATGCTTGTACGAGAGACCGGGTGAAAGATACTGAGTAAAAACAAGAAAAAAAATGGAGATGGAGAGAGGAAAAGAGAGTCTAGAGAGAGTGTGTAAGAGGGACAGAGAGAGAGAGTATCCTCCATAATACCAGTGCTGGTAATTGTGGCCACATGTTTATCCACACAAGCTAATGTTTAACCATGTTCTGTCTCTCTCTCTCTCTCGCTCTGAATGTCTGTCTCACAGCACAACTCTCTGCAGGCCTAACCAACTACAGCAATGTCATGTGTCTTTAGCTAGCAGGAATCATATGTGTATTCAGTACCTATCAGGTCCTAACCTAACCACTGATACAGGGTCAGATATTATTTGAACCCTCTAAAGGTTAAGGTTAGGATTGGAGGTAGGGCAATGTGCTCTTAGATCTGAGCGCCTCTCCCCCAATCTGAGCACCTCTCCCCCCATCTATTTCTTGTCCCACCTGACTCCCCTACCTTGTACAATGCAACCCCTGACTCTCCTACTCTACTATTCTGTACCCCTCCCTCGTCAGTCACCCACATGACTGCTGCCACACTATCGCTCCACATCTCCCTCCTCTCTTCACAGTCCCCTCTTCATATCCATGCTTTAACTCTGTTATAGGCACCAACCCACTGTTCCTGTGCCTCATAGTCTGCCTGTCTGCCTCTCTCTGTCTGTGAGTCTGCTCTGTCTGCTCTGTCTGTATGCCTATCCTTGTGTCAGTCCGCCCGTCTGTATATGAGTGATCCACTCTGGCTCTCTGGCATTCCTCTGCCTCGGGCCCTCAAGGCTTTGGCTTTCCCTGGTCTTTTTCTCTGGTCCCTGTGTTCAGAATGTTCAGATGGAACCAATATGCTGCCTTCATCAGGATCAGTGCTTGGCACTGTTAGCAATTAGCTATGGAGGGAAGGCAGGAGGAGGGAGGGGAGGCTGGGCTGGGGGAAACACATGGGGAGAAATGAGAGGAATCTGTGCAGACTGTGAAGCTATGTAGAGCCCAGGCTGCATGATTTAGGCCCCCTGGCCACCAGTCAGACTGCGAGGCTGCAGCACACAAACGGGACTGAGATGAGTTATCATCAGCTCGTCAAAGACGACACACACACACACACACACACACACAGAATCATGCAGACACTACAGTATACAACACACGCTATATGCATGCACGCACGCACACACACACACATACACGCACACACGCACGCACGCACTCGCACACACACAAGCATGCACACACTATACGGCTCACGCTATATGCATGCACAAACACACACACACACACAGATCATCATATCATTACACTTGAGGAGGTATCAATCCCTCTAGCAGACAGACTGACAAGCCCGGACCCCTTGTCTCTGACACCCCCGCTGGGTCGTCATTGAGACACACAGAGAGAGGATTGAGTTGTAAATCTGTGTGTGTATTTGTGTAAAAAGGTAGAGAATGCAGCCACTGTCTGTCTGTCCATCCGTTCGGCTTGGGCAGAATCCAGACTGTCATACCTTCACACAGACCTTGTACCATTCCGGGATATTCGGTAATAATGGCATTGAACACAAGGGCCACTATTTTCAAACCCCCCTAAGCCTCTTTAATCCAGAGGTTAGCAATGCTAACAAGAACATGTAAAATCCCACAGAGAATGCTAACTAAATGCTAACAAGCGCATTGCGAACATTTTATACTGTCTCTGACTTAAACTATTTGCAGGACAGACATCCCAGCTCATAAAGTTATACAAGTAACTGAAAAATGCTGCTCAGAGTTTTCTGCGAGCACAAAACAAATATTAGCCAGCAAGGCTCTTGATCCAGGAGGGGATTATCTGCTGTTACTAAGCAAGGCTTGATTTTGGAAGAAGCTAACCACCTAGCTAGATATAGTAGCTACTAAATTAGTAAACCAAATGCACAACTGCAGAGCATTCAGCACATTTTAACTTAACTTCTTAATAGTTATAAGATATCTAGATATCTAGCAGGCAAACATTTATTTGTGAATTCCATACTTGAACTACATCAGCTGTCCCGTGCTGCACAACAGTAATTGACTCACAAGGCTCCGGTCTCTTGTCTCTTGTCATTGTGCACTTGTAAACAAACACCACGTGACTGGGGACTACCGGTAAACTTCATAATGAAAAAATGATCTGTCAGGTGAAATGAAGAACGCAATCTTCTTTATCTCCTAATTTATTGTGCAAATTGACTGCAGGTTTTTAAAAGTAGCTACAAATATTCAAAAGTATAAAAAAACAAAAATAGTATTGACAGGATTGAAAAACCATCCCGTGGCTATTTCCAAATACCCCGGTATACAGTACATATGGTATACCGCCAATGCCTATCGTCTGTCTGGCTTTCTTTCTGTCTGTCTATGGGGTCTATGAGGAGTTTCCGAGCCTCTCTCCTGAGAAGGAGTACATCAGGGTAGATTACTAACTGTCTGTATGATTAATATATTAGACCCATGTGAAACCCCTACCCACCTGCTTTCTGGTGTTTGCCTGTGAGATTCTTTTGAGCACTGACGTGTGTGTGTTGATGTTGTATGTATGTGAGTGTGTGTGTGCATACGGGTGCATTCGTGTGTGTATCCACTCACACACACACACACACACACACACACACACACACACACACACACACACACACACACACACACACACACACACACACACACACACACACACACACACACACACAAACACACACACTGCTCTAACATTCCAGTTTCCCAGATGAGGACTGTCACCCCCCCCATTATTTCATCCCTGTAAATCATCAGAGGAGAAAAAGAGAGGAAGCATTTCCTCCTGTTTTCAAACGTTTACACCAGACATGAACAAAGACTGCTGTAAAGTTGTCATGGTGAGGCCACAAATGCACAGTGAGATTCTTTTCAGGAGTCAGTTTAAAATGACCTTTGTCTCTGACTGAAACATACACACACACACACACACACACTCTCCCCTCCATGCTGATACTATAGCCCTGGGACAAACCCACCTGTACAAACTTCACATACAGTACATACCTGTAACTGTTCTTATTTTAGCCTGGGTCTAGTCTATTGCTGCAGACAACTTGTCATTCTCTGGTACGACCACGACAAGGAAGTAGCCTTGAGCAGAAACAGACTGGCACCCAGGCTAATTTAATCTATGTAAGATTATCAATCCCCAGTACCTCAATTCCTGTGTATAGTTGTCCCACTCTACAGAGTCTCTAAGGGTGTTTTCACACTTGGTTCCTTTCAGGCAATTTTTCTTTGTTGCAGTGTGAAAACTCTAAAGGAGTGAATGCGAAGAGGACTCGGTCCACAAAATAGTTGAAGTGAACTGGCAAATAGTTGAGTCCTCTGTCATGCTATCCAGGTCTGTGCCCAAACAGTTTGAGCTTCTACTTTTAAAAATCCACCTTTCCAGTAATAAGTATCTCACTGTTGCCGCCTTTTATAGACCCCCCTCAGTCCCCAGCTGTGCCCTGGACACCATATGTGAATTAATTGCCCCCCATTTAACTGGGATATGCTTAGCCTACAATCTAAGCTAGATGCCCTCAATGTCACACAAATTTTCAAGGAACCTACCAGGTACAACTCTAAATCCGTAAACACGGGCACCCTCATAGATATCATCCTGACCAACCTGCACTCTAAATACACCTCTGCTGTCTTCAACCAGGATCTCAGCGATCACTGCCTCATTGCCTGCGTCCGTAATGGATCCGCAGTCAAACAACCACCCCTCATCACTGTCAAACGCTCCATAAAACACTTCAGCGAGCAGGCCTTTCTAATCGACCTGGCCCCCGTATCCTGGAAGGATATTAACCTCATTCCGTCAGTAGAGGATGCCTGGTTATTCTTTAAAAGTGCTTTCCTCACCCATCTTAAATACGCATGCCCCATTCAAAAAATGTAGAACTAAGAACAGATATAGCCCTTGGTTCACTCCAGATCTGACTGCCCTTGACCAACACAGAAACATCCTGTGGCGTACTACATTAGCATCGAATAGCCCCTGCAATATGCAACTTTTCAGGGAAGTTAGGAACCAATATACATAGTCAGTTAGGAAAGCAAAGGCTTCAAAAATAAATTTGCATCCTCCAAAAAGTTCTGGGACACTGGAGTCCATGGAGAATAAGGTCACCTCCTCCTTATTCTTCTCCCAGCTGCCCTCTGCACTGAGGCTAGGAAACACTGTCACCACCGATGAATTTCAATAAGCATTTTTCTACGTCTGGCCATGCTTTCCACCTGGCTACCCCTACCCCGGTCAACAGCTCTGCACCTCCCACAGCAACTTCTCCAAGCCTCCCCATTTCTCATTCACCCATATCCAGATAGCTGATGTTCTAAAAGAGCTGCAAAATCTGGACCCCTACAAATCAGCTGGGCTAGACAATCTGGACCCTCTCTTTCTAAAATTATCCGCCACAATTGTTTCAACCCCTATTACTAGTCTGTTCAACCTCTCTTTCATATCATCTGAGATCCCTAAAGATTGGAAAGCTGCTGCAGTCATCCCCCTCTTCACAGGGGGAGACACTCTAGACCCAAACTGTTACAGACCTATACCTATAATACCCTGCCTTTCTAAAGTCTTCGAAAGCCAAGTTAACAAACAGATCGCCGACCATTTCGAATCGCACCGTACTTTCTCCGCTATGCAATCTGGTTTCTGAGCAGGTCATGGGTGCACCTCAGCCACGCTCAAGGTCCTAAACAATATCATGACCGCTATCGATAAAATACAATAAAATGCAGCCATCTTCATCGACCTGGCCAAGGCTTTCGACTCTGTCAATCACAGCATTCAGATCGGCAGACTCAACAGCCTTGGTTTCTCAAATGACTGCCTCGCCTGGTTCAACAACTACTTTTAAGATAGAGTTTAGTGTGTCAAATCGGAGGGCCTGTTGTCCGGACCTTTGGCATTCCTACCTACCTACCTACCTACCTACCTACCTACCTACCTACCTACCTACCTACCTACCTACCTACCTACCTACCTACCTACCTAGCCCTTCCCCTCCCTGCCCTTTTTCCCTTCAGTCGTATTAGAGCAAACATGTTTAGTCTGTGTGATATTACAAAAACCAAAGAGAATTGCTGTCAATGAGGGGCTTTGAGGACAGAAATACTGCAGAGACCGATGAGTGAGACTGAGGAGTGAGGGACTTTTTGTGGAGCGCCAACCTCGGAGGAAGAGAGGCGGCCTCTGTTCCTCTGTAGCAACCCCAAACACCTCCCACACCGTGTATGTGTGTGTGTGCACACGTGTGTGAGCACGTGTGTGTATGCATGTGTGTTTGTGTGTATGCCCATGTGTGTGTGTTTATGCATACGCACGTGCATGCGTGTGGTGAGGTGTGTTAACTGGTCACCCAGTACAACCGGTATACCAGGAGCCTCTGGAATGGGCCAGTTGTCCCTGCTGACCCATAGCCACTCCCAGAGCTGCCAGAGCTGCCTGACACAGAGCAGAGTACGACCTTCCTGGCATGGGGACAGATGGGACGTTAGGTGACAGCGGGGACAGTGTGAGTGGGGATAATGTCAGAGAATTGAGTTGGACAGATAGATCTAACAGACACATATATTGGATTTGAATGCTAAGGTAGATTTCAATTATTACTTTTTAACATGCATTATTGGCATCAAGCCTTCATCCAAAGATTTGTGCAGTCTAATAGTAAGATGTCTATATATCCAGTACATAGGCCATCCACAGGCCATCCTTGCCAGCCCGCACTCGGCTACTAAGTAGATAAAAAAATAAAGGAAACATTTAATAATTCCCTCAAAAGACCATAACAATTAATTATTGCTTGATTTATACTGTATTTCCACTGTGAATATCCTGGTGGGTGTATGTCAGTGGATGTCAGTTGGCTGAGAGCGGGGTGTCAGTGTGGTCGGTTGGCTAACCGCCTGGCAACTGGGGGTGCTCCAGAGGTTTTCACCATGATGAATCTGCTGGAGAAGCTTCGGGGGAGAAACGTGGCGGTTGCCCCCTGATGACAACCATGCCGCCTGATGCTTAGGTTGAGGCTGCTGCAGCTGGGTCGAGTGACCAGGATTCTCTCTGTACTCTCGTTTTCTCTCTCTATTTCTGTTACTCACTCTCTCTTGCTTGCCTGTTTTCTCTTTTTTTCCTGCCCTCTCTGTCTCCCTCTCTCTCTGTCTCGCTTGCTCTGTCTCCCTCTCTCTCCGTCTCGCTTGCTCTGTCTCCCTCTCTCTCCGTCTCGCTTGCTCTGTCTCCCTCTCTCTCCGTCTCGCTTGCTCTGTCTCCCTCTCTCTCCGTCTCGCTTGCTCTGTCTCCCTCTCTCTCCGTCTCGCTTGCTCTGTCTCCCTCTCTCTCTGTCTCGCTTGCTCTGTCTCCCTCTCTCTCCGTCTCGCTTGCTCTGTCTCCCTCTCTCTCTGTCTCGCTTGCTCTGTCTCCCTCTCTCTCCGTCTCGTTTGCTCTGTCTCCCTCTCGCTCCGTTTCGCTTGCTCTGTCTTTGTCTCGCTTACTCACTGGGTTGCTCTCTGTCCCCTTCTCTCTCTTTCGCTCTCTCTCTTGCTTGCTTTCTTGCCCCTTCTCTCTGTCCTTCCCCTTCTCTCCAAGTCTACAGAGTGGTTCAGTTGGTCATGTTGGTGGCAGACAGGACTGTGGATGTAAAGGGATCCTGGTCTGCCTTGGCTCTGGCTGTGGTTACTCTATTGGCTGGGCTCTCTGTGGTGTGATGTGGTGGGGATTAGTGTTTCCCACACCAGCCAACCAGCCTGAAGACCATCCTCTGTCCTCTGTTCTCCCAGGCTTCACCACTACAGGGTTTTAATAGTTTGTGGATGGAATGACTGGGACTGGGGAAAAAAGTGTGTAAATGGGAAGGAAGGAGAGAGGGCGGGAGGGATGGATAGATGGAGGGATGAAGGGTGAGAGGGAGAGAGAGACTGAGAGAGGGGACAGATATAGACCTTGTGGTCACAGACTAAACAAAACTTCCAGAGGGAAGAAAAACGGCCAGACAAAAGTCACAAAAGTTATATCCCCCCCCCCCCCCCCTAGAGATGTACGATGCCTTCTGATGTCATATTTTATGCTTTTAAAGAAATACCCCAGCTATTTCTGAGCTTTTCCAGTTGAAAAACAATATCCTCATGTACAAATGCAATAATGTTCACACACTTAAGGGAAATAAAAAAAGACGTTCTGAGCAAAATTGCAAACTTCAAGAGTTGGACCATCAAGGGGTGGGTCTGATATGCTTACTCTGATGTCACTGGCCTCCCCCTTGCTTGTGAGAACCATAGAGGTGCAAAAATAGAACAAAGAGGAAAGCGCCCCGCACACACTTGTGCCATATCATGTCATACCTGGACCACCAATGAACCTTTTGTTAAGTAAATCAGGTGATAAATGAGGTGGAAAGGAGATTGGTCTTTAACTTTTTCATTTTCTTCATGACCTGCTTGCTGATATTTAATATGTTACACACATAGCTGAGGAAGTGAGGGAATGGAGTCAGGAGGCCACATGGAGTGAACCCCAACCCCCTTCCATCGCTCGATGCCCCCATCCCTGTAAACCAATACTGAGAGGAGAAAGTCTGCAAGTGCTTTACTCCCACCAGGCACCTCCCCTGTGTATTTTTATTAAGTCATAAAGTGCACCATGTAGAGCGAGAGAGAGAGAGTGAAAGCCCTTTGAATTGAATGAAGCCCTTTGAATTGAATAAAGCCCTTTGAATTGAATTGAGAGAGAGCTCTCAAGTCAGCCATTGTGCCTGCTGGACCAAGGCCTGGGCTGGACCCGCTCCCACTGAGAAACTAGGCTGTGCTCAGTTCACCTTTCTCTAGCCCTCTGGTTTACACCTTTATATTCTCTATCCTCGGCCTACCTCCCTTTATACTGTCCACCCTCCCTCAACACTTTATACTGTCCACCCTCCCTCAACACTTTATACTGTCCACCCTCCCTCCCTCAAGCCTTTATACTGTCCACCCTCCCTCAACACTTTATACTGTCCACCCTCCCTCAACACTTTATACTGTCCACCCTCCCTCAACACTTTATACTGTCCACCCTCCCTCAACCCTTTATACTGTCCACCCTCCCTCAACACTTTATACTGTCCACCCTCCCTCCCTCAAGCCTTTATACTGTCCCTTCTCCCTCCCTCAACACGTTATACTGTCCACCCTCCCTCCCTCAAGCCTTTATACTGTCCCTTCTCCCTCCCTCAACCCTTTATACTGTCCTCCCTCCCTCAACACTTTATACTCTCCACCCTCCCTCCTTCAAGCCTTTATACTGTCCCTTCTCCCTCCCTCAACACTTTATACTGTCCACCCTCCCTCAACACTTTATACTGTCCTCCCTCCCTCAACACTTTATACTGTCCACCCTCCCTCCCTCAAGCCTTTATACTGTCCACCCTCCCTCCCTCAACACTTTATACTGTCCACCCTCCCTCAACACTTTATACTGTCCACCCTCCCTCCCTCAAGCCTTTATACTGTCCACCCTCCCTCAACACTTTATACTGTACACCCTCCCTCAACACTTTATACTGTCCACCCTCCCTCAAGCCTTTATACTGTCCACACTCCCTCAACACTTTATACTGTCCACCCTCCCTCTACACTTTATACTGTCCACCCTCCCTCCCTCAAGCCTTTATACTGTCCACCCTCCCTCAACACTTTATACTGTACACCCTCCCTCAACCCTTTATACTGTCCACCCTCCCTCCCTCAACACTTTATACTGTCCACCCTCCCTCAACACTTTATATCGTCTACCCTCCCTCAACACTTTATACTGTCCCTTCTCCCTCCCTCAACACTTTATACTGTCCACCCTCCCTCAACACTTTATACTGTCCCTTCTCCCTCCCTCAACACTTTATACTGTCCACCCTCCCTCAACCCTTTATACTGTCCTCCCTCCCTCGAGCCTTTATACTGTCCTCCCTCCCTCAACACTTTATACTGTCCACCCTCCCTCAAGCCTTTATACTGTCCACCCTCCCTCAAGCCTTTATACTGTCCACCCTCCCTCCCTCAAGCCTTTATACTGTCCCTTCTCCCTCCCTCAACACTTTATACTGTCCCTTCTCCCTCCCTCAACACTTTATACTGTCCACCCTCCCTCCCTCGAGCCTTTATACTGTCCACCCTCCCTCCCTCAACACTTTATACTGTCCACCCACCCTCCCTCGAGCCTTTATACTGTCCAACCTCCCTCAACACTTTATACTGTCCACCCTCCCTCCCTCAAGCCTTTATACTGTCCGTTCTCCCTCCCTCAACACTTTATACTGTCCCTTCTCCCTCCCTCAACACTTTATACTGTCCACCCTCCCTCAACCCTTTATACTGTCCACCCTCCCTCCCTCAAGCCTTTATATGGTCCACCCTCCCTCAACACTTTATACTGTCCACCCTCCCTCCCTCAACACTTTATACTGTCCCTTCTCCCTCAACACTTTATACTGTCCACCCTCCCTCCCTCAAACCTTTATACTGTCCACCCTCCCTCCCTCAACACTTTACACTGTCCCTTCTCCCTCCCTCAAGCCTTTATACTGTCCCTTCTCCCTCCCTCAACACTTTATACTGTCCACCCTCCCTCCATCAAGCCTTTATACTGTCCACCCTCCCTCAACACTTTATACTGTCCACCCTCCCTCCCTCAACACTTTATACTGTCCCTTCTCCCTCCCTCAACACTTTACACTGTCCCTTCTCCCTCCCTCAACACTTTATACTGTCCCGTCTCCCTCCCTCAAGCCTTTATACTGTCCACCCTCCCTCCCTCAAGCCTTTATACTGTCCACCCTCCCTCAACACTTTATACTGTCCACCCTCCCTCAACACTTTATACTGTCCACCCTCCCTCCCTCGAGCCTTTATACTGTCCTCCCTCCCTCAACACTTTATACTGTCCACCCTCCCTCCCTCGAGCCTTTATACTGTCCACCCTCCGTCCCTCAAGCCTTTATACTGTCCACCCTCCCTCAACACTTTATACTGTCCTCCCTCCCTCAACACTTTATACTGTCCACCCTCCCTCAAGCCTTTATACTGTCCACCCTCCCTCCCTCAAGCCTTTATACTGTCCACCCTCCCTCAACACTTTATACTGTCCACCCTCCCTCAAGCCTTTATACTGTCCACCCTCCCTCAACACTTTATACTGTCCACCCTCTCTCAACACTTTATACTGTCCACCCTCCCTCCCTCAAGCCTTTATACTGTCCACCCTCCCTCAACATTTTATACTGTCCACCCTCCCTCAACCCTTTATACTGTCCACCCTCCCTCAACACTTTATACTGTCCCTTCTCCCTCCCTCAACACTTTATACTGTCCACCCTCCCTCCATCAAGCCTTTATACTGTCCACCCTCCCTCAACACTTTATACTGTCCCTTCTCCCTCCCTCAACACTTTATACTGTCCACCCTCCCTCAACACTTTATACTGTCCCTTCTCCCTCCCTCAACACTTTATACTGTCCACCCTCCCTCCATCAAGCCTTTATACTGTCCACCCTCCCTCAACACTTTATACTGTCCACCCTCCCTCCCTCAAGCCTTTATACTGTCCACCCTCCCTCCCTCAACACTTTATACTGTCCCTTCTCCCTCCCTCAACACTTTACACTGTCCCTTCTCCCTCCCTCAACACTTTATACTGTCCCTTCTCCCTCCCTCAAGCCTTTATACTGTCCACCCTCCCTCAACACTTTATACTGTCCTCCCTCCCTCAACACTTTATACTGTCCACCCTCCCTCCCTCGAGCCTTTATACTGTCCACCCTCCCTCCCTCAAGCCTTTATACTGTCCACCCTCCCTCAACACTTTATACTGTCCTCCCTCCCTCAACACTTTATACTGTCCACCCTCCCTCAAGCCTTTATACTGTCCACCCTCCCTCCCTCAAGCCTTTATACTGTCCACCCTCCCTCAACACTTTATACTCTCCCTCCCTCCCACAAACCATTATATACTGTCCCCTCTCCTTCCCTCCCCCTCAACCCTTTATACTGTCCCCTCTTCCTCTCCCCCTAAACCTTTTATTCCCTTCCCCTCTCCTTCCTCCCCTCCCTCCCTCAACCCTTTATACTGTCCCCTCTCCCTCCCTCTCTAAACCCTTTCTACTGTCCCTCACTCCCTCAAACCATTATGCTGTCCCCTCTCCTACCCTCCCTCCCTTAACCCTCAAACCTCTGACCCCTCAACCCTTTATACTGTCTCCCCTCCCTCCCTCCCTCAACCCTTTATACTGTCCACCCTCCCTCCCTCAAGCCTTTATACTGTCCCTTCTCACTCCCTCAACACTTTATACTGTCCCTTCTCCCTCCCTCAAGCCTTTATACTGTCCCTTCTCCCCCCTCAACACTTTATACTGTCCACCCTCCCTCCCTCAAGCCTTTATATGGTCCACCCTCCCTCAACACTTTATACTGTCCACCCTCCCTCCCTCAACACTTTATACTGTCCCTTCTCCCTCAACACTTTCTACTGTCCACCCTCCCTCCCTCAAACCTTTATACTGTCCACCCTCCCTCCCTCAACACTTTACACTGTCCCTTCTCCCTCCCTCAAGCCTTTATACTGTTCTTTCTCCCTCCTTCAACACTTTATACTGTCCACCCTCCCTCCATCAAGCCTTTATACTGTCCACCCTCCCTCAACACTTTATACTGTCCACCCTCCCTCCCTCAAGCCTTTATACTGTCCACCCTCCCTCCCTCAACACTTTATACTGTCCCTTCTCCCTCCCTCAACACTTTACACTGTCCCTTCTCCCTCCCTCAACACTTTATACTGTCCCTTCTCCCTCCCTCAAGCCTTTATACTGTCCACCCTCCCTCCCTCAAGCCTTTATACTGTCCACCCTCCCTCAACACTTTATACTGTCCTCCCTCCCTCAACACTTTATACTGTCCACCCTCCCTCAAGCCTTTATACTGTCCACCCTCCCTCCCTCAAGCCTTTATACTGTCCACCCTCCCTCAACACTTTATACTGTCCACCCTCCCTCAAGCCTTTATACTGTCCACCCTCCCTCAACACTTTATACTGTCCACCCTCTCTCAACACTTTATACTGTCCACCCTCCCTCCCTCAAGCCTTTATACTGTCCACCCTCCCTCAACATTTTATACTGTCCACCCTCCCTCAACCCTTTATACTGTCCACCCTCCCTCAACCCTTTATACTGTCCACCCTCCCTCCCTCAAGCCTGTATACTGTCCCTTCTCCCTCCCTCAACACTTTATACTGTCCACCCTCCCTCAACACTTTATACTGTCCACCCTCCCTCAACACTTTATACTGTCCCTTCTCCCTCCCTCAACACTTTATACTGTCCACCCTCCCTCAACACTTTATACTGTCCCTTCTCCCTCCCTCAGCACTTTATACTGTCCACCCTCCCTCCATCAAGCCTTTATACTGTCCACCCTCCCTCCCTCAACACTTTATACTGTCCCTTCTCCCTCCCTCAACACTTTATACTGTCCCTTCTCCCTCCCGCAAGCCTTTATACTGTCCCTTCTCCCTCCCTCAACACTTTACACTGTCCCTTCTCCCTCCCTCAACACTTTATACTGTCCCTTCTCCCTCCCTCAAGCCTTTATACTGTCCCTTCTCCCTCCCTCAACCCTTTATACTGTCCACCCTCCCTCCCTCAAGCCTTTATACTGTCCCTTCTCCCTCCCTCAACACTTTATACTGTCCACCCTCCCTCCCTCAAGCCTTTATACTGTCCCTTCTCCCTCCCTCAACACTTTATACTGTCCTCCCTCCCTCCCTCCCTCCCTCCCTCACTCACTCAAACCTTTATACCCTCCCCTCAACCCTCCCTCCTACCCTCAAACCTCTGACCCCTCAACCCTTTATACTGTCTCCCCCCCATCCCTCCCTCCGCACTTTATACTGTCCCTTCTCCCTCACTCAACACTTTATACTCTCCCTCCCTCCCTCAAACCATTATATACTGTCCCCTCTCCTTCCCTCCCCCCTCAACCCTTTATACTGTCCCCTCTTCCTCTCCCCCTAAACCTTTTATTCCCTTCCCCTCTCCTTCCATCCCTCCCTCCCTCAACCCTTTATACTGTCCCCTCTCCCTCCCTCTCTAAACCCTTTCTACTGTCCCTCACTCCCTCAAACCATTATACTGTCCCCTCTCCTACCCTCCCTCCCTTAACCCTCAAACCTCTGACCCCTCAACCCTTTATACTGTCTCCCCTCCCTCCCTCCCTCAACCCTTTATACTGTCCACCCTCCCTCCCTCAAGCCTTTATACTGTCCCTTCTCACTCCCTCAACACTTTATACTGTCCCTTCTCCCTCCCTCAAGCCTTTATACTGTCCCTTCTCCCCCCTCAACACTTTATACTGTCCACCCTCCCTCCATCAAGCCTTTATACTGTCCCTTCTCCCTCCCTCAACACTTTATACTGTCCCTTCTCCCTCCCTCAAGCCTTTATACTGTCCCTTCTCCCTCCCTCAACACTTTATACTGTCCACCCTCCCTCCCTCAAGCCTTTATACTGTCCCTTCTCTCTCCCTCAACACTTTATACTGTACACCCTCCCTCCCTCAAGCCTTTATACTGTCCCTTCGCCCTCCCTCAACACTTTATATTGTCCACCCTCCCTCCCTCAAGCCTTTATACTGTCCACCCTCCCTCAACACTTTATACTGTCCACCCTCCCTCCCTCAAGCCTTTATACTGTCCCTTCTCCCTCCCTCCACACTTTATACTGTCCTCCCTCCGTCCCTCCCTCCCTCACTCAAACCTTTATACCCTCCCCTCAACCCTCCCTCCTACCCTCAAACCTCTGACCCCTCAACCCTTTATACTGTCTCCCCTCCCTCCCTCCCTCAACCCTTTGTACTGTCCCCCATCCCTCCCTCAACTCTTTATACTGTCCCGTCTCCCTCATTCAACACTTTATACTGTCCCTCCCCCCCTCAACCCTTTATACTGTCCCTCATCCCTCCCTCTCTCCCTCAACACTTTATACTGTCCCCTCTCCTTCCTTCCCTCCCTTCCTCAACACGTTATACTGTCCCCTCTCCTTACATCCCTCCCTCAACACTTTATACTGTCCCCCATCCCTCCCTCCCTCAACACTTTATACTGTCCCCCATCCCTCAACACTTTATACTGTCCCCTTTCCTTCCTCCCTCAACACTTTATACTGTCCCCCATCCCTCAACACTTTATACTGTCCCCTTTCCTTCCTTCCCTCCCTCCCTCAACACTTTATACTGTCCCCTCTCCTTCCCTCCCTCCCTCAACACTTTATACTGTCCCCCATCCCTCCCTCCCTCAACACTTTATACTGTCCCCTCTCCTTCATCCCCTCCCTCCCTCAACACTTTATACTGTCCCCTCTCCTTCCCTCCCTCCCTCAACACTTTATACTGCCCCCATCCCTCCCCCCTTCCCTCAACACTTTATACTGTCCCCTCTCCTTCCTTCCCTCCCTCCCTCAACATTTTATACTGTCCCCTCTCCATCCCTACCTCCCTCAACCCTTTATACTGTCCCTTCTCCCTGCCTCCCTCAACCCTTTATACTGTCCCCCATTCCTCCCTCCCTCCCTCAACACGTTATACTGTCCCCCATCCTTCTCTCTCTCCCTCAACACTTTATACTGTCCACCCTCCCTCCCTCGAGCCTTTATACTGTCCACCCTCCCTCCCTCAAGCCTTTATACTGTCCCCCATCCCTCCCTCCCTCAACCCTTTATACTGTCCCCCATCCCTCCTTCCCTCCCTCAACCCTTTATACTGTCCCCATCCCTCCCTCCCTCCATCAACCCTTTATACTGTCCCCCATCCCTCCCTCCCTCCATCAACCCTTTATACTGTCCCCCATCCCTCCCTCCCTCAACCCTTTATACTGTCCCCCATCCCCCCCTCCCTCCCTCAACACTTTATACTGTCCCCTCTCCTTCCCTCCCTCCCTCAACCCTTTATACTGTCCCCCATCCCCCCTCCCTCCCTCAACACTTTATACTGTCCCCTCTCCTTCCCTCCCTCCCTCAACACTTTATACTGTCCCCCATCCCCCCCTCCCTCCCTCAACACTTTATACTGTCCCCCATCCCCCCTCCCTCCCTCCCTCAACACTTTATACTGTCCCCCATCCCCCCCTGCCTCCCTCAACACTTTATACTGTCCCCCATCCTTCCCTCCCTCCCTCAACACTTTATACTGTCCCCCATCCCCCCCTCAACACTTTATACTGTCCCCTCTCCTTCCCTCCCTCCCTCAACCCTTTATACTGTCCCCTCTCCTTCCCTCCCTCCCTCAATCCTTTATACTATCCCCTCTCCCTGCCTCCCTCAACCCTTTATACTGCCCTCCCTCCCTCCATCAAACCTTTATACTGTCCCTCCCTCCCTCAATCCTTTATACTGTCCCCTTTCCTCGCTCCCACTCACCCACTTCTCTTTCTCTCTTCTCTCTCCCTCTCCCTCAAGAGTAGAGTACAGTGTAGTAGCCTCTCCCAGTATGTAGCGTGTCACTACTATGGTATTCTGTAGTGTTGGCTGGCTGCTGCAGCCGTAAGAAGACTCTCAGGTCTGGGAAAATAACACACACGTTCCTCAGCATGTCAGCACATACAAAAAGACAAACCTCTCATCACGTCTGGAGACTTACAAATGGTGTCCCAATAGAAAACCATTGATTTGCAACTAGTACTCGGCTGAATGATTCTGAGTGTACATATTTGTTTCTTGTTGATTAGTATATAATATGCCATTTAGCAGACACTTATAGTACAGTGAATTCATAAGGGTACGTTGCTTATAATATGTGTGTATGTGATCCCTACAGGAATTGAACCCATGACCTTAGCATTGATAATCCTACACTTTTACCAGTTGAGCCACATAGGCAGTCATAGTTTTGCACCACTAGATGCTGTCAGATGTTTAACAGCCTCTCTCTCTCTGCGTTCTCTCCACAGGTGACGTACCTGGGCAAGGTGACCATCTCAGGGACCCAGTTCCTGTCGGGCTGCACAGAGTCGGCAGTGGTGGGCCTGTGGAACCGCCGTGCGCTAGCCCAGGAAGAGCACCTCCCTGCCAACTCCCTCCTGGAGATCCGCCCCTTCCAGGTGCGACTGCACCACCTGGACGGACGCGGTGAGGCCTCGGTCACCATGGACACGTACCAGGTGGCACGCATCGCCTACTGTACGGCGGACCACTGCACGAGCCCCAATGTGTTCGCCTGGATCTACCGGGAGATCAACGACGACCTGACCTTCCAGATGGACTGCCACGCCGTGGAGTGTGAGAGCAAGCTGGAGGCCAAGAAGCTGGCCCACTCCATGATGGAAGCCTTCCGCAAGACCTTCCACAGTATGCGCAGCGATGGACGCATCCACAAGAGCGGCTCCTCGGACGAGTTCGCCACTGACGACTCCGCTCCAGATGACTCCACCCCCGAGGAGGATGGCTGAGCACCAGGGTTGCCGCCCCCCTCCCCCGGTCGCAAGCCGTGAGGGGAGGTGCACAGGTGCAGCCGGAGCACTCTTTCTACTCTCTGTCTCTCTTACTCTACTCTGGTTTAAGGAAAAAACTCAAATTGACTGACGCACAGACCGCAAACGCCGACTAAAGAATGACGAGGACGTAGTTTTAAAAAGGGAAAAATAGGAGGACAAAGGAACCACAAGAGATGAAACATATGGGGAAGCCAAACTAAACTAGCACTGCCTCTTTGGATAAATAGATCCTCAAACATCTGGATAGCCATTGAAGCGCATGATCTGCCCATTAGAGATGAGTGAAAAATGGTTATAAGACATTCCCAATCGACGCTGCTGTCTGTCCGTCCGTCTGTCTGTCTGCAATGTGCAGAGAGACTCTGCCTCTTTACCCCACCGCGCGCCCCTTACTCACCCCTTCCCGCCCAATCAAAAGCCCAGATCACTTTCTAAGAATCCCAGATCACTGCCTCATGTTCTGACTTTAAAACAACAGCACTATGGAGTTACGAGTTATGCCTGTAGCACTGTTAAATGTGGGATATAAAGAGAAAGCCTTGACTCTAATATATGTGTGGAAGGTTGCCGGGAGGTGGGAGGTCTTGACATATTTATTAAGCCACAAGAGCGTCATCTCTTATCGATCACATTTTGATTCCTTTTTTGGAAGCATACCAAAAGTGAGTCTTTTAGCTGTGTCTTGTCTCTTGATTTTGTGCCTCACTTCTAACATACCAAGGCTGGTCTCTGTCCCGCAATCCCAAACGTGTGCGTGTGTGTGTGTGTGTAGTCGTGCATGTGTGTGTGTGTGTGATCTAAGAAAAAGGATTGTCAGGAGAGAGAGCATGACCGATAATGGGCTAGTAATCCAACTAGAAGTTTAAAACCTGTCACAGCCTTTGTGGCATCCATTTTGGGAAGCTCTGCAGGGCTTTTTAAATTTAAACAAGAATATGACCATTTGACACATTTTTTTGTTTTGTTTTGTATGAAAAGGGAAAGTAAATGTGACAGTCACAGAAACCGATGTTCTAGGACCCCAAAAATAGCCATCCATAAAGAATACCTGAAGCCTCTTGGCCTGTGCTGAATGTATTATAGGTATGTTGTGCTGCAAGCTCCTTACACATTTTAGTTACTTTGTTATTTTAGTACATTTCTTCTACATAGTTTTATCTGGATTAGGTGCAGTTGGCTAGGGCAGTTTTCTGTACAGACACCTTAAGGGAACAATTATGTCTCGTGGGCTGGGTGCGTGTTGAGTCCATGAACAGACACACACAGTTCAGTTTCCCTGTGCTGTCGAAAGGTACGAGCGACCATTCTGGGGCAACTGGAAGCCTCCACGACACAAGAGCTCCACCCCTCCCACCCCCTTTTCTAACAAGACTCTTTTGAATGGACTGGTACTCACAGTGGGTGGGTCATGTATTTTTTCTGTTGTGACTGAAGCAGATTTTATTAAGATGGCTCTGGTCAGTACATACATATATAAATATATACATTGTATTTGAAACTCATTCAATAAGCTTATGTAAATACAACAAAAAAAAAATATCTGTTTCCAAATATTACAGCATTAAATGTTGATAGCTATTTTAAATAAACAACGGGAACATCAAAGACAGCACCAATGTTTTAAAGTAAATTGTGAATATATATGAGTTCCATAGAACTGGCTGTTGAGAGGGTGTGTGAGCCCGGGACACAGGGCTTGAAATGCCAGGATGACAGGAGGAGGGAATGTTTATAAAGCTGTAGATTACTGTGTCATGTCTTGTCTGAAGGCTCAGACGTGCTTTAAATGTCTGGAAATGTTACCATAAGTGTTTTCTATACAGAATTTGCAAAGATAAAGAAGGCATCACATATAAACTATTTACCAAGACTGACTGAATTTGAGGAAGTCTCTTTTTTGTTACAAAAACGTTCATGTTGATTCAGGTTGGCTGTGATGCTTTGCCTCCATATCAAATGTTTCTCAACAGTACTAGGAATCGGGTGAATTTCAAGGGCTGTTTATGTATTAGGTTTGTGTACACATACAGTATTACAGCCAGAGGTTTGCTCCAGTCCTAGCAATAATTGTATTTGTCTCCATTTCTTACGCAAAGCTCTTCTCAACCACAAGCCATGTGTGGCAGCCATTTTGGTGCCCACATCGGTCTCAAGCTATTCCCATAACTCGGGTGCTTATACCGTTGGCTATCATCACAGAGCTTCTAAACCCAGAGGTGCAACATCGCAAGAGAGAAGTGAAAAAGTCATTGAGAGAAGTGAAAAATGATTTCTTAGTTGTTAAGGCACAACCTTGTGAAAGTGACAAACTGACACGTTTTAATTTTCGTAAAAAACAAATTGGCATTGAAGGAGTGCCTTTTATTTGACGGCCTGCACATATGTAGTTCGGCATGAGACGACCGTTAGACCCGATGACGTGTTTCTGCCCAACATCGCCATGACATCACCTACAAGCATGATCTGGGATTTCTATTGGAGAAGCAGTTTCTGTGCCTATCTTCATACTGTACTGTCTTTGCTATCATTTTGCTGCTCAGAAACTGCAGAGAATCGAGAGCAAAATGGATGCTGGAAACAGTGTATATGACTGCTGAATGGGAGCACTGCCTCCTTCTGGAAGGTAGAGGAACACCTTCCTCACTTTCCCAGTCAGATAAAAGAGCGTACAGTAACACACATTAAGAATATATTTGGATAACTTGTGTTATAAGTTCATTATATACAGTGGGGTAAAAAAATATTTAGTCAGCCACCAATTGTGCAAGTTCTCCCACTTAAAAAGATGAGAGAGGCCTGTAATTTTCATCATAGGTACACTTCAACGATGACAGACAAAATGATTTAAAAAATCCAGAAAATCACATTGTAGGATTTTTAATGAATTTATTTGCAAATTATGGCGGAAAATAAGTATTTGGTCACCTACAAACAAGCAAGATTTCTGGCTCTCACAGACCTGTAACTTCTTCTTTAAGAGGCTCCTCTGTCCTCCACTCGTTACCTATATTAATGGCACCTGTTTGAACTTGTTATCAGTATAAAAGACACCTGTCCACAACCTCAAATAGTCACACTCCAAACTCCACTATGGCCAAGACCAAATAGCTGTCAAAGGACACCAGAAACAAAATTGTAGACCTGCACCAGGCTGGGAAGACTGAATCTGCAATAGGTAAGCAGCTTGGTTTGAAGAAATCAACTGTGGGAGCAATTATTAGGAAATGGAAGACATACAAGACCACTGATAATCTCCCTCAATCTGGGGCTCCACGCAAGATCTCACCCTGTGGGGTCAAAATGATCATAAGAACGGTGAGCAAAAATCCCAGAACCACACGGGGGGACCTAGTGAATGACCTGCAGAGAGCTGGAACCAAAGTAACAAAGCCGATCATCTGTAACACACTACGCCGCCAGGGACTCAAATCCTGCAGTGCCAGACGTGTCCCCCTGCTTAAGCCAGTACATGTCCAGGCCCGTCTGAAGTTTGCTAGAGAGCATTTGGATGATCCAGAAGAAGATTGGGAGAATGTCATATGGTCAAGATGAAACCAAAATATAACTTTTTGGTAAAACCTCAACTCGTCGCGTTAGGAGGACAAAGAATTCTGAGTTGCATCCAAAGAACACCATACCTACTGTGAAGCATGGGCGTGGAAACATCATGCTTTGGGGCTGTTTTTCTGCAAAGGGACCAGGACGACTGATCCTTGTAAAGGAAAGAATGAATGGGGCCATGTATCGTGAGATTTTAAGTGAAAACCTCCTTCCATCAGCAAGGGCATTGAAGATGAAACGTGGCTAGGTCTTTCAGCATGACAATGATCCCAAACACGTGTTGCCCAGCAACTGCCCCAAAACATCACTGCTCTAGAGGAGATCTGAATGGAGGAATGGGCCAAAATACCAGCAACAGTGTGTGAAAACCTTGTGAAGACTTACAGAAAACATTTGACCTCTGTATATAACAAAGTATTGAGATAAACTTTTGTTATTGACCAAATACTTATTTTCCACCATAATTTGCAAATAAATTAATAAAAAATAATACAATGTGATTTTCTGGATTTTTTTCTCATTTTGTCTGTCATAGTTGAAGTGTACCTATGATGAAGATTACAGGCCTCTCTCATCTTTTTAAGTGGGAGAACTTGCACAATTGGTGGCTGACTAAATACTTTTTTGCCCCACTGTACGATAAGTGTGCAGAATGACCATTTCTGGCCCTGTATCACAACTCCCAAATTGACTAATTCTTAAGGATCTGTCTGCCTCTGTCTGTTTGTCTCCATACACTTAAAGTACATAGTCAGAGTATGCTTCTCTGTCTCTGTGTCACTTTCTGTCTTGGTTGAGGAGCCAGCCTGAACCTTTCAAGTTGCTCCACCATTTTGTCTCTGAGATCTGTTGAGTGTTCTCCTGTGCTCCAGTATTCCTCAATGTTTGACCTAGTTCTGGGAGTATAGTGCGTCAGTGCCGGGGGCCCGCGGGGCCCAGAATGAGGCCACCCCTGCCGGGGCCTGCCTGCTTCCTCCAACGTCAGCCATACAATACCACTCTGTTCCTCCTCCAGCTGGCTGGTGTCCGCCGGGTCCGCACACCGCCTAGCTACCCGCCCAGCGCCGGCATGCTTGAGGTCCGGTCCTGGGGAACACTCTGCCAGCACACAGCTCTCTGATCTGCTCCCCCCTTTCTCTGTTCCCCTCTCCCTCGTTACTCATTCTCATTTCTCTCTCTCTCTTTCTCATATCTCCATAATTTCACTGAACATCTGGAGTTACAGGCTAGGTGAGTGAGGAGTTACTCACTCAGTCACTCACTTTTTCCCAAAGCAGGGGGCCTGGGTCTCATGAAGAGAGCGAGGAGGAGTGTAGTGTTTGTATGCAGAGAAATACATCACCCACTACACTAAAGGAAATGGCCATACCTCCATATTGTCAGGGTCTGAGCACTGGCCTACCTCCCTGCTACACATGTTCAGTTCACTCTCTGCCCTCAGGTATAAAGGCTGTAACTCAGCCCACAGATGTAGGTGATTCCTGTGAGTACAGTATGTGCAGTAAGTGACTTGGGACGGTTGTGAATGTCTGCTCTAAAACAGATTATGCAGATATCTGAGTCAATACAATGGTTACATTTGAGGTGGGACTTTTGAAGAGCAGATCACACTCCAATGTGCACTTTACATTTTTAACCTGGATTCATTAGGAGTGGACTGTAAATAGTTGTGAGGACTCATTTTGACATTGCATGTGCTCTATATAACTTTTGCCCTCCATGACATTCACTAATACCAACTGTCTGTGTAAAACTCTGATCACTTTGAAGTGGAGATTTTGTTTAATGGATATATACACTGAGTTTACAAAAAATTAAGAACACCTTCCTAATATTGAGTTGCACCACCTGCTTTTGCCCTCACAACAGTCTAAATGCTTCTGGACGTTCCACAGGGATACTGGCCCAAGTTGATTCCAATGCTTCCCACAGTTGTGTGAAGTTGCCTGGATGTCCTTTGGGTTGTGGACCATTCTTGATACACACGGGAAACTGTTGAACGTGAAAAACCCAGCAGGGTTGCAGTTCTTGACACAAACCGGTGCGCCTGGCACCTACTACCATACCCCCTTCAAAGACACTTAAATATTTTGTCTTTTTTTTTGTCTTCCCATCCTCAATTGTTTGTGTGCTGCCCTATGGGACTCCCAATCACGGCCAGATTATCAGCTATGAAGGTAAGACCCAGACGCAGACAACGTCGAAATAACAATGGTTTAATAATCCAGCAGGTGCAGGCAATAGACAGGTCAAGGCAGGCAGGGGTCAGGGTAGGCAGAGGTCAATAATCCAGAGGTTGGGCCAAGGTACAGGTCAGCAGGGTCAGGGGCAGGCAGAATGGTCAGGCAGGCGGGCTCAGAGTCAGGACAGGCAAGGGTTAAAACCAGGAGGGTGAGATAAAGAGAGACAGAAAAGCAGGAGCTGAGACACAAAAACGCTGGTTGACTTGACAAACAAGATAATAGGCGACAATCGCAAAGACAGGTGAAACAGATGAGAGAATGAGAAAGGAAGGTAAATTTAGTAAACCTGATGTCTTTTCCAGAACAGAGGGGACTAAAAGGTCCCTGTCTGATTTACAAAACGTTTCAGTCATGTCCAAGCTCATCCCTACTCATCCCTCACGTCTGATTGGCTCATAAACCATTCAGGTGATTTAGATCCCGACCATAAGGAAAGATGGAGTTTCTGAGTGGAGGAGGCCGGTTCTATCACAACCATAAGACCCCAGATTCTCTCATCCCTGGAAGTTAATCCAGGATTTCCGGCACACCACAATCTCATCCATGAAAAACAGGGATATTGGGAAGAAACTCAGAGCAGAGTGTGTCATGGCAATGATTGATCCCAGAAGTGTGTGTGTGTGTGTGCAGGGTTGGGTAGGCTACTTTCTAAATGTAATCCGTTACAGTTACTAGTTACCTGTCCAAAATTGTAATCAGTAACGTAATTTTGGATTACCCAAACTCAGTAACATAATCTGAATACATTCAGTTACTTTTAGATTACTTTCCCCTTAAGAGGCATTAGAAGAAGGTAAACATGTATGTTACCAATTGAACGACATCTATTGCAGGATAAATCAATGTTAAAGTTTACATAGCTGGCCATATATGGCTGTTCAATTTTACTTTATGGGTTGGTTGTGTAGGCTTCTTCTAACCCATCACTTTCTACTACATATAATGATACAATTAAATGACACTACCATTCAAATGTCCTTGTTTTTGAAAGAAAAGCACATTTTTTGTCCATTAATCTGATCAAATTGATCAGAAATACAGTGTAGACATTGTTAATGTTGCGTTACAAAGAACAGCCATATCTCAGACTGGCCAATAAAAATAAAATACTAAGATGGGCAAAAGAACATAGACACTGGACAGAGGAACTCTGCCTAGAAGGCCAGCATCCCGGAGTCACCTCTTCACTGTTGATGTTGAGACTTGTGTTAAGCAGTTACTATTTAACGAAGCTGTCAGTTGAGGACTTGTGAGGTGTCTGTTTCTCAAACTAGACACTCTGATGTACTTGTCCTCTTGCTCAGTTGTGCATCGGGGCCTCCCACTCCTCGTTCTTGTCTGGTTAGAGACAGTTTGCGCTGTTCTGTGAAGGGAATTGTACACAGCGTTGTACGAGAGCTTCAGTTTCTTGGCAATTTCTCGCCTTCATTTCTCAGAACAAGAATAGGCTGACGAGTTTCAGAAGAAAGCTCTTTGTTTCTGGCCATTTTGAGCCTGTAATCAAACCCTCAAATGCTGATGCTCCAGAACCTCAACTAGTCTAAAGAAGGCCTGTTTAATTGCTTCTTTAATCAGCACAACAATTTTCAGCTGTGCTAACACAATTGCAAAATAGTTTTCTAATGATCCATTAGCCTTTTAAAATGATAAACTTGGATTAGCTAACACAACGTGCCATTGGAACACAGGAGTGATGGTTGCTGATAATGGGCCTCTGTACGCCTATGTAGGTATCCCATTAAAAATCTGCTGTTTCCAGCTACAATAGTCATTTACAACATTACCAATGTCTACACTGTATTTCTGATCAATTTCATGTTATTTTAATCGACAAAAAATGTGCTTATCTTTCAAAAACAAGAGTCACCCCAAACTTTTAAACGGTAGTGTATATCTTTACATTAATACAGATAATTTATAAGTCCAAAATGGAGGTAGCAACTACAAATGGACCCTTTAAGTCTATCAAAAGTGTGTAAATTTGAGCATATGTCCATTAGACATATGGATTTAAAAAAAAAAAAATATCAGCATGAATTAGATTGAGCATTAAAAGCCCCACTTTCATTCTATAGGCTGGGATCTGCACTGTGCAGCTGCTGCAAGAGCGCATTTTGTCCACTGGTTTCAAAAACAATGATTGATAGGCAGCTTAAACTTCTTGAATACACATTTAGATTTGTGAACAGCCACAATCCGTAAAGTGCAAATACCTAAATGAGAGAGCAGCAATGTGATTCACATTACTGTGCTATGTAGATATCAATGATAAGTTATATCTGTATCACCGTTGACTACACCACTGCTGTCAAATTTACCTCCAAGCTTTTATTCAAGTTGGATAATCTTAGGATGCCGACAGCAGTCGTACCATTGGAAGACATTGCTTGGACTGTAGCCTACAAAAGCCTATTCCTGCTCTTTTCCCACAATCCATCAAACACATTTGGTGTGTCATCATAGTGGTCTCTGACTTGTGGTCAGACTCGCTCAGGTGGAACAAACTTAAACTTGCGCCTTTTTTCAATGCTGATTTGAATGTCATTGAGATTTTTTTCCGCAAGCATCCTTTCTGAATTTAAAAGTAATCCTCGATGTAATCATCTACTTTTTCAAAAGTATCTGTAATCCGATTGCAATATTTTTGCTGGTAACGTAACGGATTACAGTTACCGTTTTTTTGTAATCCCTTACATGTAACATATTACGTGTAATCCGTTACTCCCCAACCCTCTGTGCGCATGTATGAGAGAGCGAAATAGAGAATGAGAAAGGAAAGTAAGTGTAGTAAACCTGATGTATTTTACAGAACAGAACATAGAGGACTACAAGGTCCCTGTCTGATTTACAGAACGTTTAAGTCATGTCCAAGCTCTTCGTCCCTACTCATTCCTCACGTCTGATTGGCTCATAAACCATTCATGTCATTTAGATCCCGACCATAAGGAAAGATGGAGTGTCTGAGTGGAGGAGGCCGGTTCTATCACAACCATAAGACCCCAGATTCTCTCATCCCTGGAAGTTAATCCAGGATTTCTGGCACACCACTATCCCACTGAACCTACATTTCCAAGTCCTATTTCATTGTGCGTTCAGAACACAGGAAATGTCTGAGAATCTCATCCATGAAAAATAGGAGCTCAGAGCAGAGCATGCTACGGGAATGATTGATCCCAGAAGTGTGTGTGTGTGTGTGTGTGTGTTAACCCCAGGAGAGAATCAACCAAGAAGAATGCAATGCATTACTCTCAGGGCGATTCAAAGTATCGATGTTCTTTGAGATTCACACAGATTCCTGCCTGCCCACACGGGCATCTTGCTCACAGATGCCTTGGGGAGATTTGGGCAACACTGCAGCACACAACATACACACATCCTGCTGACTGGGCCACAAGCACCGCCTGGAAAGAGAACAGCAGACAAACAAGCAAAGCAAAGCAGACACATGTACGCAAAAAAACACAAATGTGCACACACATACATATATACACTCACACACAGACCGATTCATAGTATACACAAATATACACAAACCTCCCACACACTCAAAACACACCCAGTCAATGAAAATGCCCTTTACCAAATGTTTAAGGTTTTACTGTATGCTGTGTTTCAGAACATTATACTTAAGGCCTTGTTGACCAATGTACCTCATTAAAAACCTTTATTTATTTTGATGACAAGTTGGTGGTGCTGTATTGAGGTTGATTATGATTTTTATGGATGTGCAGTTACACTGGTAGTAGAATCTATGCGTTGGCAGTGGGCTTCAGGATTCAACTGATATCATCTTAAATCCGTTTCTATTTCTATGGAAAATGTGTCAATTGACAAAACAGAAGTCTATTGTACACCACTTGGTGTCATCAGAGTCAAGCTCTTGGAAAGGCACGGTAAACTTGTCCTCAATGTTACCGACTGAGGATGACAGGCGAACACAAGGACTGTAGGTTTTCTCTATCTTATCATACACCGTATACAATGTGGTTAGAACATTGCAGTGAGTAATTCCAATTTGTGGCCATTAATTTCCATTTACTGCAATTGATCTGCCTCTGTTCCCACTGGAGTCACTAATTGGATGCTACTGCACATTCATTTCCTCAAGAGGGCACTGGAGTTTTCCAAATGAACAGTCTTCAAATGCTTGGATGGTGCAGATGTGTTGTTTAAAAAAAATAACACCATGGTGTTATCGGCTTGTGTATGTACAAAGTGAAAGATTATCTTGTTTGGAAATGTCTGTGTTGGGACATGTCTGTGTTGGGAGCAGTAACCAAAGGTTGAGGACTTTGTGTTCCGATTCCACATCTTTCTATTGGTTCTGCATGATTGTTCATGAACATACAACAGAGTAGCAAGGTAGCAGTAGCAGAGATGTCTCACTCACTCCTTTTCTGGTTCATATACAGTCAATGAACTAAGCAGATGCATTGGTGCCTATGGGAGAGACATCCCTTGAGCAGGCCTAAACTGTGACCATTTAAAAAAAATGGTAAACAGCCTGAGTGGGACTTCTTTATTTATCGACCATCTTTAGCAGGAGCTTTATCCTCAGTGATCTTCTGGGAGAAGATCCATGGATCCCAGATGGTTTCCTCCTCTCACCACAGATGGACCGCTGCACATGATACCCACTTCCTCTCTGCTTACCTCATGTCAGAATAAAAGTTAGCGCTTGTTTGTTCACATATGGTGCACGTTCAGGCCTTTTATTTTGACACAAGGAAAGGAGAGAGGAAGTGTGTCTACAACAGACCCACAATTGGAAAGTGTTTGTTTAAAGTAATGATGGACTGTCATTTCTCTTTACTTATTGGAGCTGTTTTTGCCATAATATGGACTTGATCTTTTACCAAATAGGGCTATCTTCTGTATACCACCCCTACATTGTCACAACACAAATGCTCAAATGCATTAAGAAGGAAATAATTTCTACAAATTAACTTAAAAGAAGGCACACCTGTTAATTTAAATGCATTCCAGGTGACTACTTCATGATGCTGGTTGAGAGAATGCCAAGAGTGTGCAACGCTGTCATCAAGGCAAAGGGTGGCCACTTTGAAGAATCTCAAATATAAAATATATTTTGATTTGTTTAACACTTTTTTGGTTACAACATGATTCCATATGTGTTATTTCCTAGTGTTGATGTCTTCACTATTATTCTACAATGTAGAAAATAGTAAAAATAATGAAAAACCCTTGAATGAGTAGGTGTGTCCAAACTTTTGACTGATACTGTATGTATACTGAACAAAAACAACATGAAACACAACATGTAAAGTTTTGGACTTATGAGCTGAAATAAAATATCCCAGAAATGTTACATATGCACAAAAAGCTTATTTCTCTCAAATGTTGTGCACAACTTAATCCATCCACCTGACATGTGTGGCATGTCAATAAACTGATTAAACAGCATGAACATTACACAGGTGCACCTTGAACTGGAAGCAATAAAAGGCCACTCTAAAATGTGCAGTTTTGTCACACAACACAATGCCACAGTTGTCTCAAGTTTTGAGGGATAGTGCAATTGGATTGCTGAATGCAGGAATGTCCAACAGAGCTTTTGCCAGATACTTGAATGTTAATTTCTATAACATAAGCCGCCTCCAACGTTGTTTTAGAGAATTTGGCAATATATCCAACTGGCCTCACAACCGCAGACCACGTGTAACCACGCCAGCCAGGACCTCCACATCTGGCTTCTTCACCTGCGGGATCGTCTGGTGGGGGGGCCTAGCTCCCCAGTGGGTGGGCCTATGCCCTCCCAGGTCCACCCATGGCTGCATCTTGCCCAGTCTTGCCCATAGATTAGGGCATCAGATAATCTGGTTGTGTCTGGTTTGGGCTCCAGTCAGTCAGTCATCTCCAAATCATCACCTGGTAGGCCTTCCTTTTGTTATAAAGTAGGCGTTTAACAAAACCAGTCTCAGCCAGGCAAGGTCATACAGTCAACAAGCCCTAGTCCATGCAGGTTGAGTGTACACACCACAGTAATATACTTTGCTAGGGGCCAGCTCAGAACACAGGCCAGCTTCTCAGCATCCTAAAGAAGACCAATTGAAGTCGGGTGTGTTCAATTATGCTTAGCCCTACTTGACGACGGCTTCCAAGGGAAATGAATTGAACCAGCAAGCAGGAACATTTACAAGCTCCTTTGCTCTGACATTTCACATGGGCATTTTAGCCAGAAAAGGGCGATCGGCAGATAATATGTGAGCCAGTTTGGTTTGATCATGGCTAGAGCACAGAGCTGGAGGTTTTGAGATGGAGTCAGACCCTCAGAGCCAACAGTAGTACAGCAGAGCAGTGGAACCCATATGGTGTAGACTCAATCTGTTCCCTACTGGTCTCAGATAGGGTCTTATCAGAACATCAACGATTGAAGGGCTGTGTTTGTCCATCCATCGCTGACCCCAGAGCCTTAATCCCAGACAGTAGCTCTGTGGACGAAAAATAACTGGAAATGGCCCGTGATTCATCTGTGATAGGATCTCGCTCCCTAATCCATAGTTTTCAGATGCTTAGCCCCCTACCTTTATCAAAAATTCACTTCAAACATTCAACCTCCAGCTGCGTACCCCCTCTAGCACCAGGGTCAGCGCATTCTCAAATGTTGTTTTTGCCATCATTGTAAGCCTGCCACATACACACCACACAATATATTTATTAAACATAAGAATGAGTGTGAGTTTTTGTCATAACCCGGCTCGTGGGAAGTGACAAAGAGCTCTTAAAGGACCAGGGCACAAATCATTTAATAATTATCAATCATTTTGCTCTTTATTTAACTATCTTACATATAAAACCTTTTTTTTTTTCATCGAAAATTGTGAATAACTTACCACAGGTTAATGAGAAGGGTGTGCTTGAAAGGATGCACATAACTCTGCAATGTTGGGTTGTATTGAAGAGTCTAAGTCTTAAATCATTTTCCACACACAGTCTGTGCCTGTATTTAGTTTTCATGCTAGTGAGGGCCGAGAATCCACTCTCACATAGGTACGTGGTTGCAAAGTGCATCAGTGTCTTAGCGCGATTTGCCAAGGCAGGATACTCTGCACGCAGCCCTATCCAGAAATCTGGCGGTGTGCTCTGATTAAATTAAATTTTCACAGAAACGCTTGTTGCAATTTCGATGAGGCTCTCTTGTTCAGATATCGGTAAATTAACTGGAGGCAGGGCATGAAAGGGATAACAAATCCAGTTGTTTGTGTCATCCGTTTCGGGAAAGTACCTGCGTAATTGCACACCCAACTCACTCAGGGTCTTCGCTATATCACCTTTGACATTGTCAGTAAGCTTGAATTAATTTGCACACAAAAATCATACAATGATGGAAATACCTGTGTGTTGTCCTTGTTAATGCAGACAGAGAAGAGCTTCTTAATCTTAGCTTCAATTTTGTCCCGCACATTAAATATAGTTGTGGAGAATCCCTGTAATCCTAGATTCAGATCATTCAGGCGAGAAAAAACATCACCCAGACAGGCCAGTCGTGTGAGAAACTCGTCATCATGCAAGCGGTCAAACAAGTGAAAATTATGGTCAGTAAAGAAATCTTTAAGCTTGTCTCTCAATAAAATGTTTTTAAAAAATGTGTCAATACTTTGCCCCTTGATAACCAGCCCACTTCTGTATGTTGTAAAAGCATTACATGGTCACTGCCCATCTCATTGCAATGCGCAGAAAATACACGAGAGTTCAGGGGCTTTGCTTTAACAAAGTTAACCATTTTCACTGTAGTGTCCAAAACATCTTTCAAGCTGTCAGGCATTCCCTTGGCAGCAAGAGCCTCTTGGTGGATGTTTCAGTGTACTCAAGTGGTGTCGGGAGCAACTGCTTGGACGCCAGTTACCACTCCGCTATGTCTCCCAGTCGTGGCTTTTGCGCCATCAGTACAGATACCAACATGAGCAGCAGCTACGTTTGGCTACATACAGACCGTTAGTGGAATTCCCGCGAGAGAGTAACGGTTAATGTGATTGGATGTTAATTATTTGACTAGGCTACCTGTATTTGACATTGTTTTGTTATTGCGCTGAACCCTAGATGGTTTCATTTTTGATTTTTTTTTACAGTGAAATGAGGCTACTCAGGCGAGAAAAACACCTCATCCAAAATGTGTAGCACCATTGGAAAATATAAATGGACTGTTTGAAAATGTGAAGAAGAAAAAAATGTAACAAAATAAATAATAAATATTTACCCATTTATTTTTGAATCACATTGTTTTCTGCCGTACCCCCGATGGATTTGCACGTACCTCAGTTTGCGTTCCCCAGTTTGGGAATACTTGGACTAGAGGAAAGAGCTCTAGATTTATCCTTAGAAGATATTTTAGTGTTATGTCCTGTTTATGCTTTTAGTTCAGTCAACAGCTGGGAAGAGTTTGTATAGCCTTCCCCCAATACGGAAAAACATTTATGTCAATATATTTAATGTCACCTCAAATGTATTTCAAAAACATGTAGATACATTTACATCTTTGCTAAAATGCATGGAATATCTGACAATATTCCAAAAATGCATGGCTAAGCCATCTAGTCTACAGGTTAGGCAAAGTGGTTCCTAATTCAGCTTCTTAATCACTCTAAGGTCAATGTCTTCGCCCCCGCTGAAATTGAGTTAGCATAATACAAAAATCCCCACACAAATCCTTCAATTTAAACTGGAGATTAATATTTTTTGTTGTTGCATTGGATGGGTCTCAATCTACCGCATCTGCCTATGTCCTCTATGAACGTTTGAACATATTGAAGAACGATCTGGCCTTAATGGCCACGTACTCTTATAATCTCCACCCGGCACAGCTAGAAGAGGACTGGGCAACCCTCAGAGCCTGGTTCCTCTCTAGGTCTCTTCCTAGGTTCGTAACTTTCTAGGGAGTTGTTCCTAGCCACCGTGCTTCTACATCTGCATTGCTTGCTGTTTGGGGTTTTAGGCTGGGTTTCTGTATAAGCACTTTGTGACATCTGCGGATGTAAAAAGGGCTTTATAAATACATTTGATTGATGGATTGATATGTCGCACTTCCGCATCTGCGGTGAAAGGTGACAGAGCTAGAGCAGTGTTTGTCAGAACATGAGACATCCCGAAAATCGGTCTTCTCACAAAATCTTCTATAGTGTTCAAACGGTTTGGCCTACACACTAATAAGACCTCTCTATGGACAGATGAGTCTCTCATGAGTCAGAGTCTATGTTTTGCTCTAGGATACCCACAGGACTTGTCTGAAGGTCCCTCGGTAACAGTTGGAAAAATGAATAGAAGTATATATGGAGACTGTTTAGTACCATTTTTTTTTTATCCCAGACCTAACAAGGTGAAAAATATGTTATCAATCAATCAATCAATCAATCAAATGTATTTATAAAGTCCTTTTTACATCAGCCGATGCCACAAAATGCTATACAGAAACCCAGCCTAAAACCCCAAACAGCAAGCAATGCAGATGTAGAAGCACAGTGGCTAGGAAAAACTCCCTAGAAAGGCAGGAAACTAGGAAGAAATCTAGATAAGAATCAGGCTTTGAGAGGTACATGGCCAAGATGTTCAAACGTTCCTAGATGACCAGCAGGGTCAAATAATAATAATCAAAGTGGTTGTAGAGGGTGCAACAGGTCAGCACCTCAGGAGTAATGTCAGTTGGCTTTTCATAGCCGAGCATTCAGAGTTCCAGACAGCAGGTGCGGTAGAGAAGGCAGAACAGTTGAAACTTGAGCAGCAGCACGACCAGGTGGACTGTGGACAGCAAGGAGTCATCAGGCCAGGTAGTCCTGAGGCATGGTTCCAGGGCTCAGGTCCTCCGGGAGGGGAGAGAGAGAGAATTAGAAGAGCATACTTAAATTCACACAGGACACCGGATAAGACAGGAGAATTACACCAGATATAACAGACTGACCCTAGCCCCCCGGCACATAGACTATTGCAGCATAGATACTGGAGGGGTTGGGAGATACATTGTGGCCCCGTCTGACGATACCCCTGGACAGGGCCAACCAGGCAAGATGTGACCCCACCCACTTTGCCAAAGCACAGCCCCCACACCACTAGAGGGATATCCACAAACCTCCAACTTACTACCCTGAAACAAGGCTGAGTATAGCCCACGGCACGAACCTGAGGGGGCACCAACCCGGAAAGGAAGATCACATCAGTGACTCAACCCACTCAAGTGACACACTCCTTCTAGAGACGACATGGAAGAGCACTAGTAAGCCCTTGAGCAAAGCTCTTAACCCTAATTGCTCCTGTATGTCGCTCTGAATAAGAGTGTCTACTAACATGTAAACATGTATGTATGGGCTAATAGCAGCAAGGGCAAAATGTTTTTTATCAAATCATTTTTTAGTATATTTTTTAGATACTACAAGGGGTCTTAAAATTCTAAATCAAATAGCAACATGATCCTTGGTATGACCTTCTTAAAACAATTCCATATAGCTTGATAGACCCCAGTTTATTTATTTCACCTTTAATTAACGTATTGATCACTAGAGATCCTTTTTTTGTCCAACAAGGCTTAAAAAGGTGATATAATTTCTATTGTGATTTACTTGATTTCAGCTAATTTTAACATTCTGTCACAAAGAGCACATGTTCAACTTCCTAAAAACACGTTTTGAGACTCCTTCCATTTCAATATTATCGCTTGCACAGTGCTCCTTGGGATGTTTAAAGCTTGGGAAGTCTTTTTGTATCCATATCCGGCTTTAAACTTCTTCACAACAGTATCTCGGACCTGCCTGGTGTGTTTCTTGTTCTTCATGATGCTCTCTGCGCTTTTAACGGACCTCTGAGACTATCACAGTGCAGGTGCATTTATACGGAGACTTGATTACACACAGGTGGATTGTATTTATCATCATTAGTCATTTAGGTCAACATTGGATCATTCAGAGATCCTCACTGAACTTCTGGAGAGATTTTGCTGCACTGAAAGTAAAGGTGTTACGGTGCGTGAATGAGGACCCAAAAGCGAATTAACGTAAACAGAGCTTCTTTAATAACAAAACAAAACGTAGGCTCAGATGGACCGGCAGGTTCCGACAGGACAGGACAAGGTTGCAGCAAACATGACGATAGTCTGGTTCAGGCATGAACAACACAAACAAGAATCCGACAAAGACAGGAGCAGAAACAGAGAGAGATATAGAGGACTAATCAGAGGGAAAAAGGGAACAGGTGGGAAAAGGGGTGACGAGGTAGTTAGGAGGAGACAAGGCACAGCTGGGGGAAAGAGGGGGAGAAAAGGTAACCTAACAACGACCAGCAGAGGGAGACAGGGTGAAGGGAAAGGACAGAAACAAGACACAACATGACAGTACATGACAGTACCCCCCCACTCACCGAGCGCCTCCTGGCGCACTCGAGGAGGAAACCTGGCGGCAACGGAGGAAATCATCGATCAGCGCACGGTCCAGCACGTCCCGAGAGGGAACCCAACTCCTCTCCTCAGGACCGTACCCCTCCCAATCTACTAGGTACTGATGACCACGGCCCCGAGGACGCATGTCCAAAATCCTACGGACCCTGTAGATGGGTGCGCCCTCGACAAGGATGGGGGGGGGGGGGGAAGACGAGCGGGGGCGCGAAGAACGGGCTTGACACAGGAGACATGGAAGACCGGGTGGACGCGACGAAGATATCGCGGAAGAAGTCGAACTGCGACAGGATTAATGACCCGAGAAATACGGAACGGACCAATGAACCGCGGGGTCAACTTGCGAGAAGCCGTCTTAAGGGGAAGGTTCTGAGTGGAGAGCCAAACTCTCTGACCGCGACAATATCTAGGACTCTTAGTTCTACGCTTATTAGCAGCCCTCACAGTCTGCGTCCTATAACGGCAAAGTGCAGACCTGACCCTCTTCCAGGTGCGCTCGCAACGTTGGACAAAAGCCTGAGCGGAGGGGACGCTGGACTCGGCGAACTGAGATGAGAACAGCGGAGGCTGGTACCCGAGGCTACTCTGAAAAGGAGCCCGGTCGCAGACGAAGGAAGCGAGTTGTGGGCGTATTCTGCCCAGGGGAGCTGTTCTGACCAAGACGCAGGGTTGCGAAAAGAAAGACTGCGTAAGATGCGACCAATAGTCTGATTGGCCCGTTCTGCTTGACCGTTAGACTGGGGGTGAAAGCCGGAAGAGAGACTGACGGAAGCCCCAATCAAACGGCAAAACTCCCTCCAAAATTGAGACGTGAATTGCGGACCTCTGTCCGAAACGACGTCTGACGGAAGGCCATGAATTCTGAAAACATTCTCGATGATGATTTGTGCCGTCTCTTTAGCAGAAGGAAGCTTAGCAAGGGGAATGAAATGAGCCGCCTTAGAGAACCTATCGACAACCGTAAGAATAACAGTCTTCCCCGCTGACGAAGGCAGTCCGGTGACAAAATCTAAGGCGATGTGAGACCACGGTCGAGAGGGAATGGGAAGCGGCCTGAGACGGCCGGCAGGAGGGGAGTTACCGGACTTAGTCTGCGCGCAGACCGAACAAGCAGCCACGAAGCGACGCGTGTCATGCTCCCGGGTGGGCCACCAAAAGCGCTGGCGAATGGAAGCAAGCGTACCCCGAACGCCAGGGTGGCCGGCTAACTTGGCAGAGTGAGCCCACTGAAGAACGGCCAGACGAGTAGGAACGGGAACGAAAAGAAGGTTCCTAGGACAAGCGCGCGGCGACGGAGTGTGAGTGAGCGCTTGCTTTACCTGCCTCTCAATTCCCCAGACAGTCAACCCGACAACACGCCCCTCAGGGAGAATCCCCTCGGGGTCAGTGGAGGCTACTGAAGAACTGAAGAGACGAGATAAAGCATCAGGCTTGGTGTTCTTAGAGCCCGGACGATAAGAAATCACGAACTCGAAACGAGCGAAAAACAGCGCCCAACGCGCCTGACGCGCATTAAGTCGTTTGGCAGAACGGATGTACTCAAGGTTCCTATGGTCAGTCCAAACGACAAAAGGAATGGTCGCCCCCTCCAACCACTGTCGCCATTCGCCTAGGGCTAACCGGATGGCGAGCAGTTCGCGGTTTCCCACATCATAGTTACGTTCCGACGGCGACAGGCGATGAGAAAAATACGCGCATGGGTGGACCTTGTCGTCAGAGAGGGAGCGCTGAGAAAGAATGGCTCCCACGCCCACCTCTGACGCGTCAACCTCGACAACGAACTGTCTAGAGACGTCAGGTGTAACAAGGATAGGAGCGGATGTAAAACGATTCTTGAGGAGATCAAAAGCTCCCTGGGCGGAAACGGACCACTTAAAGCACGTCTTGACAGAAGTAAGGGCTGTGAGAGGAGCTGCCACCTGACCGAAATTACGGATGAAACGACGATAGAAGTTCGCGAAGCCGAGAAAGCGCTGCAGCTCGACGCGTGACTTAGGGACGGGCCAATCAATGACAGCTTGGACCTTAGCGGGATCCATCTTAATGCCTTCAGCGGAAATAACAGAACCGAGAAATGTGACGGAGGAGGCATGAAAAGTGCACTTCTCAGCCTTCACAAAAAGACAATTCTCTAAAAGGCGCTGGAGGACACGTCGAACGTGCTGAACATGAATCTGGAGTGACGGTGAAAAAATCAGGATATCGTCAAGGTAAACGAAAACAAAGATGTTCAGCATATCTCTCAGGACATCATTGACTAATGCCTGAAAGACAGCTGGAGCGTTAGCGAGGCCGAAAGGAAGAACCCGGTATTCAAAGTGCCCTAACGGAGTGTTAAACGCCGTCTTCCACTCGTCCCCCTCCCTGATGCGCACGAGATGGTAAGCGTTACGAAGGTCCAACTTAGTGAAAAACCTGGCTCCCTGCAGGATCTCGAAGGCTGAAGACATAAGAGGAAGCGGATAACGATTCTTCACTGTTATGTCATTCAGCCCTCGATAATCTATGCAGGGGCGCAGAGACCCGTCCTTCTTCTTGACAAAAAAAAACCCCGCTCCGGCGGGAGAGGAGGAGGGGACTATGGTACCGGCGTCAAGAGCTACAGACAAATAATCTTCGAGAGCCTTACGTTCGGGAGCCGACAGAGAGTATAGTCTACCCCGGGGGGGAGTGGTTCCCGGAAGGAGATCAATACTACAATCATACGACCGGTGTGGAGGAAGAGAGGTGGCCCTGGACCGACTGAACACCGTGCGCAGATCGTGATATTCCTCCGGCACCCCTGTCAAATCACCAGGCTCCTCCTGTGAAGAAGAGACAGAGGAAACAGGAGGGATAGCAGACATTAAACATTTCACATGACAAGAGACGTTCCAGGAGAGGATAGAATTACTAGACCAATTAATGGAAGGATTATGACAAACTAGCCAGGGATGGCCCAAAACAACAGGTGTAAAAGGTGAACGAAAAATTTAAAAAGAAATGGTTTCGCTATGATTACCAGAAACAGTGAGGGTTAAAGGTAGCGTCTCACGCTGAATCCTGGGGAGAGGACTACCATCCAGGGCGAACAAGGCCGTGGACTCCCTTAACTGTCTGAGAGGAATGTCATGTTCCCGAGCCCAGGTCTCGTCCATAAAACAGCCCTCCGCCCCAGAGTCTATTAAGGCACTGCAGGAAGCTGACGAACCGGTCCAGCGTAGATGGACCGACAAGGTAGTGCAGGATCTTGAAGGAGAGACAGGAGTAGTAGCGCTCACCAGTAGCCCTCCGCTTACTGATGAGCTCTGGCTTTTACTGGACATGAAGTGACAAAATGACCAGCAGAACCGCAATAGAGACAGAGGCGGTTGGTGATTCTCCGTTCCCTCTCCTTAGTCGAGATGCGGATACCTCCCAGCTGCATAGGCTCAGCACCCGAGCCGGCAGAGGAAGATGGTAGTGATGCGGAGAGGGGGGCAACGGAGAACGCAAGCTCCTTTCCACGAGCTCGGTGACGAAGATCAACCCGTCGCTCAATGCGAATAGCGAGTTCAATCAAGGAATCCACGCTGGAAGGAACCTCCCGGGAGAGAATCTCATCCTTTACCTCTGCGCGGAGACCCTCCAGAAAACGAGCGAGCAAAGCCGGCTCGTTCCAGCCACTGGAGGCAGCAAGAGTGCGAAACTCAATAGAGTAGTCTGTTATGGATCGATTACCCTGACATAGGGAAGACAGGGCCCTGGAAGCCTCCTCCCCAAAAACAGATCGATCAAAAACCCGTATCATCTCCTCCTTAAAGTCCTGATACTGGTTAGTACACTCAGCCCTTGCCTCCCAGATTGCCGTGCCCCACTCACGAGCCCGTCCAGTAAGGAGAGATATGACGTAGGCGACACGAGCAGTGCTCCTGGAGTAAGTGTTGGGCTGGAGAGAAAACACAATATCACACTGGGTGAGGAACGAGCGGCATTCAGTGGGCTCCCCAGAGTAACACGGCGGGTTATTGATTCTGGGCTCCGGAGATTCGAAAGCCCTGGAAGTGGCCGGTGGATTGAGGCGGAGATGGTGAACCTGTTCTGTGAGGTTGGAGACTTGGGTGGCCAGGGTCTCAACGGCATGTCGAGCAGCAGACAATTCCTGCTTGTGTCTGCCTAGCATCGCTCCCTGGATCTCGACGGCTGAGTGGAGAGGATCCGAAGTCGCTGGGTCCATTCTTGGTCGGATTCTTCTGTTACGGTGCGTGAATGAGGACCCAAAAGCGAATTAACGTAAACAGAGCTTCTTTAATAACAAAACAAAACGTAGGCTCAGATGGACCGGCAGGTTCCGACAGGACAGGACAAGGTTGCAGCAAACATGACGATAGTCTGGTTCAGGCATGAACAACACAAACAAGAATCCGACAAAGACAGGAGCAGAAACAGAGAGAGATATAGAGGACTAATCAGAGGGAAAAAGGGAACAGGTGGGAAAAGGGGTGACGAGGTAGTTAGGAGGAGACAAGGCACAGCTGGGGGAAAGAGGGGGAGAAAAGGTAACCTAACAACGACCAGCAGAGGGAGACAGGGTGAAGGGAAAGGACAGAAACAAGACACAACATGACAGTACATGACAAAAGGGGCTGAATAATTTTGCACGGCCAATTTTTCAGTTTTTGATTTGTTAAAAAAGTTTGAAATATCCAATAAATGTCGTTCCACTTCATGATTGTGTCCCACTTGTTGTTGATTCTTCACAAAAAATACAGTTTTATATCTTTATGTTTGAAGCCTGAAATGTGGCAAAAGGTCGCAAAGTTCAAGGGGGCCGAATACTTTTGCAAGGCACTGTAAGAACATGTCTAGAGTAAGTTCCTCTCTTCAGCTCTTCATTGTTGTAGTTTAATAACATTTAAATGGTATGCTTTTGGTATGTGTCAAGCACAATAAAAATGCATTTTGATTAAACATATTATAGCGAAGGCAGTCTATAGGATGCCTTGTGGGCGTGACTTGTTGGAGGCGTGGCTTTGTCATTGAGACGGATTGTCGTGCCAGTAGCAGACCGGAAGGTACGAGGACAGTAATGACCATTAGGCCAGTAGCTTCTTATTCGGATCCCTGTGCCTACTTGGTGAAAAATCTGTTCACATACCCTTGAGTAATGCATTTCACCCTAATTGCTAAGTCGTGTGCTAAATGATTTAAACATGAATGTGTTCTGTGATTAAAGGTCAAGCATGTATACGGCCAATTATGCATTATCAAATGAGACTGACATAACTGAATATGATACTAAAGTGTCATTGTTAAGACAGTCACCACTTTGTTACAAATTGATTTGCCAAAATGTTTTGATTTACCATACATTTAAAAATATATTTCTTAAAAATATATTTCAATGCATGATGGAATATATTTTACAAAACATTTCCTAATACATTTACAAATATGTTGACCTAAATATAATCTACAATAACTGTAATGTGCAGTATTTCACAAAGTATTTTGGAATGGATTAAATACATTTCCCTATGCATTTAACATATATTGTGATATATATATGATATACATTCAGACCCCCTCACTTTTTCCACCTTTTGTTATATTACAGCCTTATTCTAAAATGTAATAAATAAATAAAATGTCCTCATTAATCTACACACAATAACCCATAATGCCAAAGCAAAAACAGGTTTTTAGAAATCTGAGCAAATGTATTAAAACTAAAAAACAGAAAGACCTTAGTTACATAAACGTTTTCAGACCTTTTGGTATGAGACTCGAAATTGAGCTCAGGTGCACCCTGTTTCCATTGATCATCCTTGAGATGTTTCTACAATTTGATTGGAGTCCACCTGTGGTAAATTCAACTGATTGGACATGATTTGATTTGGAGACCTGAAAATAGTTGTGCAGAAACACTCCCCATCCAACCTGACAGACCTTGAGAGGATCTGCAGAGAAGAATGGGAGAAACTCCTTTAATACAGGTGTGAAAAGCTTGAAGACTCAAGGCAGTATTCACTGCCAAAGGTGATTCAACAAAGTACTGAGCAAAGGGTCAGAATTTTTGCTTTGTTAATATGGGGTATTGCATGTAGATTGTTGAACAATTGATTATTATTATTATTTTTAAATCCAATTTAGAATTAGGCTGTAACGTAACAAAAAGTGAAGGGGTCTGAATACTTTCCGAATGCATTGTGCATATATACTTTAATATATGTTGGAATGTATTTACAATGTATTTATTAAATACATTTAAAAAACAAAATACATTTGGACAATTTTAAATATTTAACATGTATCCTATAAAAAAATATATTTGCAATGTATTTTTTCCCCACATATGGGTTGATGTAAAGAACGCCACTGTCAACCACTCATCTCAGGTGGCAGAACCGGCCCCAAACAACCTGCATATGTAAACTATAAGGGAGACTATGGAAGGAGCCCAAGGAGCCCACTGAGAATTGGGTAATATTTGGTAGATAATGAGATCACAACCTTTTTTCGCCCACTCTAAAAGACAGCCAAAAGTTTGTTGAATTCCATATGTGTTATCACTATGCTTTCAACTATTTAAAACAATAACCAAATTCTAGTGGAAAATCTATGTTTGATTTTTGGTTTAGATGTCTGCTAAATGTCTTTCAACCATTTAAAAGCACAACAAAGTTCAAATGGGAATACATTGTCAGATATTTTGTTTATTTATTCAACTTAATGCGTTATCACTGTGCTTCATCCAATACCACAACCAAATGACCTGGATTGCAGTTGAGATTAAATCAAATCAAATCAAAAATCAAAGATGACATTAAAGTACATGGTGCAAGTATATATAGGTCTAAATAGCATGATTAATGATACATGATTGATAAAGGATGGTTCAATTCTGTTGAACATACCCATTGCAATGATTTCAATAGCAAAGGTGAATCTATTAATAAGTGATGATTTTTCAATCATTCTCACAATAGCAATAGTCATTGACTAATATCAAAGCTAAGCAGGCCTGGGCTTGGTTAAAACTTTGGATTGGAGACCGAAGGGATAGCTGTAGATCAGGGATGGACAAATTTGATGGGTGTGGGAGCCTAAAAAAATCTGAACTCATCATGATGGGCCGCTGTTGCTTGTGGGTCTGAGTATCCACACTGCGAGCAAAACATTTTAGTGGCCCACTCTTGAAAGCAAAGATTAATTTTGTGCAATTGCACACATTTTGCCATGGGGTATAAAGAAAACGTTGCAGTTTTAAAGGAAGTTTGCTACAATTATACACATTTTGCCATGGGGCAAAGAGACGATTTTGAAATTTTATAACTCATTTCACGCAATTCTACTCATTTTGTAGTTGGGCTGAGAGTAAAATGAGCTGTTTTACAGCTCACGGTGGAGGGAAATGTTTGTAGTTTTTCATATCATGTCTGAGTGAGACTGACTAACAAAATCAGTGGGCCCCCCCCCCCCCCCCGGCTGGTAATTCGACCATGATAACAATTTTAGATAGCTGGCCGCTAAACTAACTGTGCTGCTCAGCCTATTGTAGTTTCCTTATAGTGGATATTACGTTAAAGATCTGACGTTTCAAAGGTACAAATTCAACATATTTTATACAAGGTTTGTCTATGTTGAAAATTGGTTACCATTGTGACATAGTCCTGTGGTTGAAATTTTACCCTCAAAGCAGCAGTTTATGTTGACGACTTAAGTCAAATCTAATGTTTTTTTCCACATAGATTCCACTTCACAATACGTTGACAAATTACGTTAAAACAACATTGATTTGACCAGTTTGTGCCCAGTGGGAGGAAACAAACCTTTGAGGGTAAGATGGAAAGGAAGTGGGAAGAAAGAGCCATTTGGGTATAAAAATAGCTGTACATTAGAAAAGAATGAAAGATGAAAGCAAGAATGAAAGACTACACTCAATTGATATTTGACTCTTTTCATGTCAGAGTTCACTGGAGTCAGTCTTAACGAGTTTAAATCAATGTCACTCCATCTTCAATGGGAACTTGATTAGAATCCAGATGGAGCAGTGAGTCATAGCTGGATCTTATTGAGTGGCCTTGTGATGATGGATGATGCGACATCCTGAACCTAGCGTGGGATGATGATGACAGAAGATCCATAATTATGATACGACGACAGAATGTTTGTTTAAAAATATTTTAATGTGTTCCTTAAAGCAAGCTGGTTGTTGGCACAGTGTGGCACTTTAACATAATGTATGCTGTCCTGTCAACACGTGTCCCCTCCTATATGTTGCTTAATTTTCTTGCTCACTCAATGACAGTTGATATTGTGCTCTTTGTTGTTATACGCTGTAATGTGCTGCTTTGCACCACTGCAAATGTTGTTTTACTTCAGTACTTGAGGAACACAGGAGTGAAATAATTTGGTTATTATATTTAACATGGCTAAGCAGAATATTGATTCATCTCATTGGTTGAATCACATGCATGTACAGGAGGACAGGAATAGAAAGATGGGGAGACAGGTTGTGTCCTGACAGAATGCCAATTATTTGTATCTTTGTGTGTCAAGGAGTGTGTGTGTGTGTGTGTGTGTCCACAGAAGACAGCTTACACGTCACATTTCAACACAGCACCACTCTCAGGACTGAAACACACACACAAACACAAACACACACACCCACATACACGCATGCACTATACATGACACAGATAGACTCACATATGGTACATCTACACATATACAGTACACTCTTGGAAAAAAGGGTTCCAAAAGGTTTCTTCAGCTGTCCCCACAGGAGAAAACTTTTGGTTCCAGGTAGAACCCTTTTTAGTTCCAGGTAGAACCCTCTGTGGAAAGGGCTCTACAACGACCGCTTAAGGGACCGCTAAAGGATAATATCTGGAATCAAAAGGCTTCTTCAAAGAATGATCCTATGTCGACAGCCAAATAACTATTTTAGGTTCTAGATAGCACCTTTTTTCTAAGAGGTCTAGTCTAGTACTCCCCATACAAACTTATATGGATTCCACACACAGCATAGACTACATGGTTGTTACTATCACATCAAGCAGTAAATCATACACATGCATACGCCTACAGTACTGTATATAGTGCCACAATTGAATTCTATTCTCTGAGTATTTTCCATAAAGAATGCTGTTAGATTCCTGAATAGGATCTGGGTGGCACTTTTATGAGTTGGGTGAGTTGAATAAGTTATTCAGACAGACAGTGTGGCTGTTTAACGAGTTGATGTCCTTGGAATTGTCTTCCCATGACACAGCTTCCATTTCAATGCATTTATAAATCACCAAAGGAACCTATTCTTTGGGGGATAATGTTGACAAGAACAGACAATAAGGCACTTGAACAAAATTGACTTTCTCATAAATAATAATGTGTTTTTCTGTGAATAATTTAAGACATACAAGACAAATCTCTCATCATACAGCAAAGTCCTTTGCATCTTCAGTGATAATGAGGTTGTAGTAGAAGGGTGATGCCACTAAAGCAGCAACCAAGTACAAGTAGCTTCCCATATTGTGTGCTGCTTAGACACACTAACTGCTAGCTAAAGACCATAGCGTCCCATACTGTATGCCAAGACACGCTAACTGCTAATTAAAGACCATAACTTCCCATACTGTATGCTAAGACAGGCTAACTCCTAGTTAATAAAGACCATAGCTTCCCATACTGAATGCTAAGACACGCTAACGGCTAGCTAATGCTGCATTCATGACCAGGTTGGAAATCGTATATACCAGTTGGACACATTCATGTTCTTTGAACTTGTTAAAAACCGCTGATTGGCTAATGTCCCCAACAACTATTAACTAAAAGTACAGCTTGTAAACAAATGACAGTGTTAAAAAACATATTCGTATATTGCTTTTTATAAATAATGTTGTGTTGTTACATTTAACTGCTTAAAACGTTGTTATCGAGGGCATTTCCATAGTAGGTCACGTCAGAGGTCAGAATGTGGGAGAAGTCGGAGCTATGATAGATACATTTCCCCACTAGCAATTTCGAGTTGGAGGGTAGATCAAGTGGATTTTCCCCAGTCGTATGTGGTAAATACCACTTTCCCACATGTTTATGACTGCAGTATGCATGCCATATCTTCCTATCTAATGTTTGCTAAGTCACGTTAACTGCTAGCTAAAGAACATAGCATACATACTCAATGCCAAGACAAGCTGACTGTTTCCAGAACGACTATAGCATCTGCTAAGACATGCTAAACAGGAGGTCATTCTTCCCTGTGACATCAAACCATGCATCTAAACGTCTGACCTTCAGCTTAACTGACCCCCAGCTCAGATCTGACCCGAGGTTCCCTTACACGTGTGGAATAGTCAACCTCATGTATTCATTCTTATTACCCTACTGATCCTCCGGTTCTGACTTTTTGCTCTGATTACAACAGAATTCCCTCTCAGCAGTCTGACATTTCTCTCTGTAACCTCTGTGTTCATTGCTAACCGCCTGGGAGCCAAACAAACAGAGCATGAAGTTCACAGGTCTGCCGAACAGCTTGGCTGGGATTCCACTGACCGTCCGACTGGCAAGATCGCTCAGACACCCACATCCACTGATCTCTGTCTCTGTCTCTCTCTCTCTCTCTCTATATATATATATATATATATATATATATATATATATATATATACAGTGGGGCCAAGAAGTATTTAGTCAGCCACCAATTGTGCAAGTTCTCCCACTTAAAAAGATGAGAGAGGCCTGTAATTTTCATCATAGGTACACTTCAACTATGACAGACAAAATGAGGAAAAAAATCCAGAAAATCACATTGTAGGATTTTTTATGAATTTATTTGCAAATTATGGTGGAAAATAAGTATTTGGTCACCTACAAACAAGCAAGATTTCTGGCTCTCACAGACCTGTAACTTCTTCTTTAAGAGGCTCCTCTGTCCTCCACTCGTTACCTGTATTAATGGCACCTGTTTTAACTTGTTATCAGTATAAAATACACCTGTCCACAACCTCAAACAGTCACACTCCAAACTCCACTATGGCCAAGACCAAAGAGCTGTCAAAGGACACCAGAAACAAAATTGTAGACCTGCACCAGGCTGGGAAGACTGAATCTGCAATAGGTAAGCAGCTTGGTTTGAAGAAATCAACTGTGGGAGCAATTATTAGGAAATGGAAGACATACAAGACCACTGATAATCTCCCTCGATCTGGGGCTCCACGCAAGATCTCACCCTGTGGGGTCAAAATGATCACAAGAACGGTGAGAAAAAATCCCAGAACCACACGGGGGGACCTAGTGAATGACCTGCAGAGAGCTGGGACCAAAGTAACAAAGCCTACCATCAGTAACAAACTACGCCGCCAGGGACTCAAATCCTGCAGTGCCAGACGTGTCCCCCTGCTTAGGCCAGTACATGTCCAGGCCTGTCTGAAGTTTGCTAGAGAGTATTTGGATGATCCAGAAGAAGATTGGGAGAATGTCATATGGTCAGATGAAACCAAACTAGAACTTTTTGGTAAAAACTCAACTCGTCGTGTTCGGAGGACAAAGAATGCTGAGTTGCATCCAAAGAACACCATACCTACTGTGAAGCATGGGGGTGGAAACAACAAATAAGCAAACACGTTTGGTGTTGGAATGTGGGAGACTCCACAAACATATGGAAGAAGCTACTCTGGTCAGATGAGACAAAAATGTTGGTTTTGGCCATCAAAGAAAATGCTATGTCTGGCGCAAACCCAACATCTCACATCACCCCGAGAATACCATCCCCACAGTGAATAGTTATGCACGCTCAAGTTTTCCGTTTTTTTGTCTTATTAGTTGTTTGTTTCACAATAAAGAATATTTTGCATCTTGAAAGTGGTAGGCATGTTGTGTAAATCAAATGATACAACCCCCCCAAAAATCTATTTTTATTCCATGTTGTAAGGCAACAAAATAGGAAAAATGCCAAAGGGGTGAATACTTTTGCAAGCCACTGTAGAGCTTCGAGACAGGATTGTGTCTAGGCACAGATCTGGGGAAGAGTACCAAAATATTCTGCAATATTGAAGGTCCCCAAGAACACATTGGCCCCCATCATTCTTAAATGGAAGAAGTTTGTAACCACCAACAGTCTTTCTTGAGCTGGCCTCCGGACAGGACAATGCCCCTAAGCACACTGCCAAGACAACACAGAAGTGGCTTTGGGACAAGGTTCGGAATGTCCTTGAGTGGCCCACCAGAGCCCAGACTTGAACCCGATCTAACATCTCTGGAGAGACCTGAAAATAGCTGTGCAGCGACACTCCCAATCCAACCTGACAGACCTTGAGAAGATCTGCAGAGAAGAATGGGAGAAACTCCCTTAATACAGGTGTGCAAAGCTTGTAGTATCATACCAAAGAAGACTCAAGGCTGTAATCACTGTCAAAGGTGCTTCAAGGTACTGAGTAAAGCGTCTGAATACTTATGTATATGTGATATTTAAGTTTTTTATTTGTAATACATTTGCAAACATGTCTAAACCTGTTTTTTCTTTGTAATTATGTGGTATTTTGTGTAGATTGTTGAAAAAAACTAAAAAAAGAATTGAATATTAGAATGTGGAAAAAGTGAAGGGGTCTGATACTTTCTGAATGCACTGTGTGCATATATATATATCTTTAATACATTCCGTAATATATGTCAGAATGTATTTAAAATGTATTAAATACATTTGAAAAACAAAATACATTTGGACAATTTTAAATATTTAACATGTATCTTAAAAATGTATTTTTTCCCCACATATGGTTTGATATGAAGAACGCCACTGTCAACCACTCATCTCAGGTGGCAGAACCGGCCCGAAACAACCTGCATATGTAAACTATAAGGGAGACTATGGAAGGAGCCCACTGGGAACACCACGTCATTTCAATGTGGAGAATTGGGTAATATTTGGTAGATAATGAGATTACAACCTTTTTTCGCCCACTCTAAAAGACAGCCAAAAGTTTGTTGAATTCCATATGTGTTATCACTATGCTTTCAACTATCTAAAACAATAACCAAATTCTAGTGGAAAATCTATGTTTGATTTTTGGTTTAGATGTCTGCTAAATGTCTTTCAACCATTTAAAAGCACAACAAAGTTCAAATGGGAATACAATGTCAGATATTTTGTTTATTTATTCAACTTAATGCGTTATCACTGTGCTTCAGCCAATACCACAACCAAATGACCTGGATTGCAGTTGAGATTAAATCAAATCAAATCAAAAATCAAAGATGACATTAAAGTACATGGTGCAAGTGATAAATGCCATTTGAGATTATGTGCAGATTATTACAGCCATTGTGAACATTTCCACAGACCTGCGACCCTGAACATGCACGCATTCTATGATTACATTAAGGAAGACATTTATTTTTTCATTACTGTCAAAGTGGCCATTAGGCTATTTACTGTCTTACAAAAGTGATATTGAATATCCACATTTAAAGGAGATATATCTCCTGCTTGGATAGTTCCATCTGAGTCACTTGCTCAATCCTATTCTTTAACTTTTATTTTTGGTTGAGATGGAGACTTGAATCCAACATACCATTTGGTAACTTGTCTACAAGTTAATAGGCTATTTACCGTATTGGAAAAGTGATATTAAATTGTGTTTGGTTGTAAGCGCAACCAAATATCAACATGAAGGCTATGCATCTTCTGCTTAGATAGCTCCATCTGTGCCACTGAGTCTGGGTTTAATTCCAGTTTGTCTACAAATTAATAATTGATATAGTGGATTCAAGTCTCCATCTCAACCAAAAATCTAATTTAAAGAAAATGACTAAATCAAATCAAACTTCAAATGCACTTTGAATAGTTTGAGTTGAGTTAATCCCATTCTTTACCTTAGATATTTGGTTGATATGGAGACGTGAAGCCAATACATTTATTAATAACTTGTTGATTCCATTTGAAATCAACCAAAGCTTGAAGCCCTAGGCTTATATGTATCGTCTATTTTTAGTTGAATCTTGGGCTGAATTTAAACAATAGCTTTTGATGACTTCCCAAATGCTATAAAGGTCTAAATAGTATCATTGATGATACATGATTGATAAAGGATGGTTACATTTCATTTGCTCTGTTGAACCTACCCATTGCAATGACTTCGATAGCAGAAGTTAATATATTAAGTGATGATTTCTCAAAAATCATTCTCATGATAGCACATTGGTAATAGTCAGTGATAAGTATCAAAGCTAAGCAGGGCTTGGTTAAAACTTTGGATTGGAGACCGAAGGGATAGCTGTAGATCAGGGATGGACAAATTTGATGGGCGTGGGAGCCTAAAAAAAATCTGAACTCATCATGAGGGGCCACAGTTGCTTGTGGGTCTGAGTACCCACATTGCGAGCAAAACATTTTAGTGGCCCCCCTTTTGACATTTTAGAGTTAATTTTATGCAATTGCACAGATTTCGCAATGGAATATAAAGAAAAGCAGTTTTAAAGGAAGTTTGCTGTAATTATACACAATTTGCCATGGGGCAGAGAGAAGATTTTGCAATTTTATAACTCATTTCATGCAATTCTACTCATTTTGCAATTGGGCTGAGAATAAAATGAGCTATTTTACAGCTAATTTCCTGCCTTTCTACACATTTTGCCATAGGGTGGAGGGAAATGTTTGTAGTTTTTAATATCATGTCTGAGTGAGACTGACTAACCAAATAAATGTGCGGCCCCCCGGCCAGAAATTCGTCCATGATAACAATTTTAGATAGTTTAGCGGCCAGCTAACTTGGCAATCTAAAATGTTTTGCTGACATTGGCTAATTGACTATCAGTGACTGTCATAACAAGAGAAAAACTGAATTGATCCGAGGCCCAGTTGCCCATCCCTCCTGTACATAGATCAACTCTCCAGTAGGAGGTGCTGCCCAGCCTATTGTTGTTTCTTATAATGGATGTTACGATAAAGATCTAACGTTTCAAAGGTACAAATTCAAAATATTTTATAAGGTTTGTCTATATTGAAAATTGGTTACCATCGTGACATAATCCTGTGGTTGAAATTTTACCGTCAAAAGCAACAGTTTACGTTGATGACAAGTCAAATCTAATGTATATTCCATAAACAGTGGCTTGCGAAATTATTCACCCCCTTGGCATTTTTCCTATTTTGTTGCCTTACAACCTGGAATTAAAATTGATTTTTGGGGGGGATTGTATCATGCCTTCCACTTTGAAGATGCAAAATATTTTTTCTTGTGAAACAAACAAGAAATAAGACAAAAAAACTGAACTTGAGCGTGCATAACTATTCATCCCCCAAAGTCAATACTTTGTAAATCCACCTTTCGCAGCAATTACAGCTGCAAGCCTCTTTGGGTATGTCTCTATAAGCTTGGCACATCTAGCCATTGGGATTTTTTTCCCATTCATCAAGGCAAAACTGCTCCAGCTCCTTCAAGTTGGATGGGTTCCGCTGGTGTACAGCAATTTTTAAGTCATACCACAGTCTCAATTGGATTGAGGTCTGGGCTTTGACTAGGCCATTCCAAGGCATTTAGATGTTTCCCCTTAAACCACTCAAGTGTTGCTTTAGCAGTATGCTTAGGGTCATTGTCCCGCTGGAAGGTGAACCTCCGTCCCAGTCTCAAATTTATTGAAGACTGAAACAGGTTTCCTTCAAGAATTTCCCTGTATTTAGCGCCATCCATCATTCCTACAATTTTGACCAGTTTCTCAGTCCTTGTCGGTGAAAAAAATACCCACAGATTGATGCTGCACCACCATGCTTCACTGTAGGGATGGTGTTCTCGGTGTGATGAGAGGTGTTGGGTTTGCGCCAGACATAGCGTTTTCCTTGATGGCCAAAACCCTCAAATTTAGTCTAATCTGACCAGAGTACCTTCTTCCATGTGTTTGGGGAGTCTCCCACATGCCTTCGGGCCAACACCAAATGGCTTTTTTCCTGGCCACTCTTCCGTAAAGTCCAGCTTTGTGGAGTGTACGGCTTAATGTGGTCCTATGGACAGACACTCCAATCTCCGCTGTGGAGATGTTGCCTCTCTTCTCTTTGTTGCTTCTCTGATTAATGCCCTCCTTGCCTGGCCTGTGATTTTTGGTGGGCGGCCCTCTCTGGCAAGTTTGCTTTCCATTTTTAATAATGGATTTAATGGTGCTCTGTGGGATGTTCAAAGTTTCGGATATTTTTTTATAATTCCCAACCCTGATCTGTACTTCTTCACAACTTTGTCCCTGACCTGTTTGGAGAGCTCCTTGGTCTTCATGGTGCCGCTTGCTTGGTGGTGCTCCTTGCTTAGTGGTGTTGCAGACTCTGGGGCCTTTCAGAACAGGTGTATACTGTGTTTAAATACTGAGATCATGTGATAGATCATGTGACATTTAGATTGCACACAGGTGAACTTTATTTAACTAATAATGTGACTTCTGAAGGTAGTTTGTTGCACCAGATCTTATTTAGGGGCTTCATAGCAAAGGGGGTGAATGCATATGCACGCACCACGTTCCAGGTTTTTATTTTTTTGAATTATTTGAAACATTTCACTTCACCAATTTAGACTATTTTGTAATGCTACAGAATATGAAAAATGCCAAGGGGATGAATACTTTTGGGTATAAAAATAGCTGTACATGAGAAAAGAATGAAAGATGAAAGCAAGAATGAAAGACTACACTCAATTGATATTTGACTCTTTTCATGTCAGAGTTCACTGGAGTCAGTCTTAACGAGTTTAAATCAATGTCACTCCGTCTTCAATGGGAACTTGATTAGAATCCAGATGGAGCAGTGAGTCATAGCTGGATCTTATTGAGTGGCCTTGTGATGATGGATGATGCGACATCCTGAACCTAGCGTGGGATGATGATGACAGAAGATCCATAATTATGATACGACGACAGAATGTTTGTTTAAAAATATTTGAATGTGTTCCTTAAAGCAAGCTGGTTGTTGGCACAGTGTGGCACTTTAACATAATGTATGCTGTCCTGTCAACACGTGTCCCCTCCTATATGTTGCTTAATTTTCTTGCTCACTCAATGACAGTTGATATTGTGCTCTTTGTTGTTATACGCTGTAATGTGCTGCTTTGCACCACTGCAAATGTTGTTTTACTTCAGTACTTGAGGAACACAGGAGTGAAATAATTTGGTTATTATATTTAACATGGCTAAGCAGAATATTGATTCATCTCATTGGTTGAATCACATGCATGTACAGGAGGACAGGAATAGAAAGATGGGGAGACAGGTTGTGTCCTGACAGTACCAATTATTTGTATCTTTGTGTGTCAAATAGTGAGTGTGTGTGTGTGTGTGTGTGTGTATGTGTCCACAGAAGACAGCTCAAACGTCACATTTCAACCCAGCACCACTCTCAGGACTGGAACACACGCACGCACACACAAACACACACACACACACACACATTTCACGCGTGCACTATACATGACACAGATAGACTCACATTCGGTACATCTACACATACAGTATACAGTACTCTCTTAGATAAAGGGTTCCAAAAGGGTTCTTCAGCTGTCCCCATAGGAGAAACGTTTTGGTTCCAGGTAGAACCCTTTTTGTTTCCAGGTAGAACCCTCTGTGGAAAGGGCTCTACAACAACCACTTACGGTACCGCTAAAGGGTTTTTACCGTCACATCAAGCAGTAAATCATACACATACACATAATAGTACATGCATACGCCTACAGTACTGTATATAGTGCCACAATTGAATTCTATTCTCTGAGTATTTTTCAATAAAGAATGCTGTTAGATTCCTGTATAGGCTGCGGGGTGGCACTTTTATGAGTTGGGTGTGTTGAATACGTTATTCAGACAGACAGTGTGGCTTTTTAACGAGTTGATGTCCTTGGAATTGTCTTCCCATGACACAGCTTCCATTTCAATTCATTTATAAATCACCAAAAGAATGTGTTCTTGGTGGGGTGACGTTGACACGAAGAAGAACAGAATAAGACACTTGAATAAAATTGACTTTCTCATAAATAATCATGTTTTATTTCTGTGGATAATTTAAGACCTACAAGACAAATCTCTCATCATACAGCAAAGTCCTTTCATCTTCAGTGATAATGAGGTTGTAGTAGAAGGGTGATGCCACTAAAGCAGCAAGCAAGTACTGCCCCAACAGGCCGTAGCTTCCCATATTGTGTGCTCCTTCGATGCGCTAACTGCTAGCTAAAGACCATAGCTTCACATGCTGCATGCTAAGACATGCTAACACTTAGCCAAAGGGCATAGCTTTCCATGCTGTGTGCTAAAACACGTTAACTGCTAGTGTAGCCGATGTGAAATGGCTAGCTAGTTAGCGGTGGTGCGCGCTAATGGTGTTTTTCAATCGGTGACGTCACTTGCTCTGAGACCTTGAAGTAGTAGTTCCCCTTGCTCTGCAAGGGCCGCGGCTTTTGTGGAGCGATGGGTAACGATGCTTCAAGGGTGACTGTTGACCATAGCTTCCCATACTGTATGGTAAGACACACTAACTGGTAGCTGAAGACCATAGCTTCCCATAATGTTTGCTAAGACACGCTAACTGCTAGCTAAAGGCTATAACTTCTTATCTCGTGTATGCTAAGATGCTACCTTCAAGCTAATGCTTTAATCATAACCAAGTGGGATGTCGTATATACCAGTTGGACACACTCATGTGCTTTGAACTTGTTAAACACCACTGGTAGACTAACGTCCAACAACCATAAACTAAAAGTACAGCTTGTAAACAAATTATAGTGTTAAAATAGTGTTGTTACATTTAACTGCTTAAAATGTTGTTATCAAGGTCATTTCCATAGTAGGTCACGTCAGAGGTCAGAATGTGGGAGAAGTCGGCGCTTTGATAGATACATTTCCCCACTAGCCATTTCGAGTTGGAGGGGAGTTCAAGTGGATTTTCCCCAGTCGTATGTAGTAAATACCACTTTCCCACATGTTTATGACTGCAGTATGCATGCCATATCTTCCTATCTAATGTTTGCTAAGTCACGTTAACTGCTAGCTAAAGAACATAGCATACATACTCAATGCCAAGACATGCTAACTGTTTCCCAAACGACTATAGCATCTGCTAAGACATGCTAAACAGGTCATTCTTCCCTGTGACGTCAAACCATGTATCTAAATATCTGACCTTCAACTTAACTGACCCCCAGCTCTGATCTGACCATAGGTTCCCTTACACGTGTGGAATAGTCAACCTCATGTCTTCATTCTTATTAGCCCTACTGATCCTCCGGTTCTGACTTTTTGCTCTGATTACAACAGAATTCCCTCTCAGCAGTCTGACATTTCTCTCTGTAATCTCTGTGTTCATTGCCAACCGCCTGGGAGCCAAACAAACAGTGCATGAAGTTCACAGGTCCGCCGAACAGCTTGGCTGGGATTCCACTGACCGTCCGACTGGCAAGATCGCTCAGACACCCACATCCACTGATCTCTGTCTCTCTCTCTCTCTCTGTCTCTGTCTCTGTCTCTGTCTCTGTCTCTCTCTCTCTCTCTCTCTCTGTTTCTCACTCATATATACCTGTATACAGTGCATTCGAATAGTATTAAGCCCCTTTGACTTTTCCCACATTTCGTTACATTACTGCCTTATTCTAAAATTGTTTTTTTTTAAAAATCTTATCAATTTACACACAATACCCCATAATGACAAAGCGAAGACAGGTTTTTAGACATTTTTGCAAATTTATTAAAAAACAAGCAGAAATACCTTGTATTAAGACCCTTTGGTATGAGACTCGAAATTCAGCTCAGTTGCATCCTGTTTCCATTGGTAATCCTTGAGATCTTTCTACGACTTGATTGGAGTCCACCTGTGGTAAATTCAATTGATTCTACATGATTTGGAAAGGCACAAACCTTTCTATATAAGGTACCACAGTTGACAGTGCATCATTGTGTCTAGGCACATATATGGGGAAGGGTACCAAAACATTTCTTCATTATTGAAGGTCCTTTGAAGGTCATTGAAGGTCCCCAAGAATTACAGTGGCCTCAATCATTCTTAAATGGAAGAAGTTTGGAATCACCAACACTCTTCCTAGAGCTGGCCGCCTGGACCAACTGAGAATTGCTTTGGTCAGAGACGTGACCAAGAACCCGATGGTCACTCTAAGAGAGCTCCAGAGTTCCTCTGTGGAGGTGGGAGAACCTTCCAGAAGGACAACCATCTTTGCAGCACTCCACCAATCAGGCCTTTATGGTAGAGTGGGCAGAAGGAAGCCACTCCTCAGTAAAAGACACATGATTGCCCGCTTGGAGTTTGACAAAAGGACTCAGACCATGAGAAACAAGATTATCTGGTCTGATGAAACCAAGATTGAACTCTTTGGCCTGAATGCCAAGCGTCAAGACTGGAGAAAATCTGGCACCATCCCTATGGTGAAGCATGGTGGTGGCAGCGTCGTGCTGTGGGGATATTTTTCAGCGGCAGGGACAGGGAGACTAGTAAGGATCGAGGGAAAGATGAATGGAGCAAAGTACAGAGAGATCCTTGATGAAAACATGCTCCAGAAGGTCCAGGACCTAAGACTGGGGCGAATGTTCACCTTCAACTGGACAATGATCCTAAGCACACAGCCAAGACAATTTAGGAGTGGCTTCAGTACAAGTCTCTGAGTGGCCCAGCCAGAGCCCGGACTTGAACCTGATTGAACATCTCTGGAGAGACCTGAAAATAGCTGTGCAGCGACACCCCCCGTCCACCCTGACAGAGCTTGAGAAGATCTGCAGAGAAGAATGCTTCAACAAAGTACTGAGTAATGGGTCTGAATACTTATGTAAATGTGACATTTCCAATTCGCAAAATATTCTAAAAACCTGTTTCGGCTTTGTCATTATGCGGTATTGTGTGTACGGTATTGTGTAAAAAACGATTTAATAGATTTTAGAATAAGGCTGCAACGTAACAAAATGTGGAAAAAGTCAAGCGGTCTGAATTCTAACCGAATACACTGTATATACAGTACCAGTCAAAAGTTTGGACACACCTACTCATTCAAGGGTTTTTCTCAATTTTTACTACTTTCTACATTGTAGAATAATAGTGAAGACATCAAAACTATGAAATAACACATATGGAATCATGTAGTAACCAAAAAAGTGTTAAACAAATCAAAATATATTTGACATTCTTCAAAGTATCCAGCTTTTGCATTGATGACAGCGTTGCACACACTTGCCATTCTCTCAACCAGCTTCATCAGGAAGTCACCTGGAATGCATTTCAATTAACAGGTGTGCCTTGTTAAAAGTTCATTTGTGGAATTTCTGTCCTTCTTAATTTGTTATGTTGTGACAAGGTAAGGGTGGTATACAGAGTTCAAGTCCATACTATGGCAAGAACAGCTCAAATAAGCAAAGAGAAACGACAGTGAGATAGGCCTGGCAGCAGGTTGTTAGCCAGCCTGCCTGCTTAGTGGAGTCTGTTACTAGCACAGTCAGTGTAGTCAGCTCAGCCATCCCCATTGAGGCCATGTCTGTGCCTCAACATAGGTTGGGCAAACTAAATGGCGGTGTTCGCCTTAGCAATCTCACTGGAATAAAGACCTCCATTCCTGTCATTATTGAAAGAGATTGTGATACCTAACATCTCAAAATAGGGCTACATAATGTTAGATCTCTCACATCCAAGGCAGTTATAGTCAATGAACTAATCACTGATCATAATCTTGATGTGATTGGCTTGACTGAAACATGGCTTAAGGCTGATGAATTTACTATGTCGAATGAGGCCTCACCTCCTGGTTACACTAGTGACCATATCCCCTGCGCTTCCCGCAAAGGCGGAGGTTTCGATAACATTTACTATAGCAAATTTCAATTTACAAAAACCCCCAATGTTTTTGTCTATTGAGCTTCTAGTCATGAAATCTATGCAGCCTACTCAATCCCTTTTTATACCTACTGTTTACACGCCTCCTTGGCCATATACTGCGTTCCTCACTGAGTTCCCTGAATTCCTATCGTACCTTGTAGTCATGGTAGATAATATTCATATTTTTGGTGACTTTAATATTCACATGGAAAAGACCACAGACCCACTCCAAAAACCCATCGACTCAGTGTGTTTTGTCCAACATGTCTCTGGACCTAGTCACTGCCACAGTCATACTCTGGACCTAGTTTTGTCCCGTGGAATAAATGTTGTGGATCTTAATATTTTCCCTCATAATCATGGACTATCGGACCACCATTTAATTACATTTGAAATCGCAACAAATAATCTGCTCAGACCCCTACCAAGGCACAACCCAAAGATGCCCTTCCAGACTCCCTCCGCCTACCCAAGGATGTCAGAGTACAAAAAACAGTTAACCACCTAACTGAGGAACTCAATTTAACCTTGCGCAATACCCTAGATGCAGTCGCACCCCTAAAAACAAAAAACCTTTGTCATAAGAAACTAGCTCCCTGGTATACAGAAAATACCCGAGCTCTGAAGCAAGCTTCCAGAAAATTGGAACGGAAATGGCGCCACACCAAACTGGAAGTCTTCCGACTAGCTTGGAAAGACAGTACCGTGCAGTATCGAAGGGCCCTCACTGCTGCTTGATCCTCCTATTTTCCAACTTAATTGAGGAAAATAAGAACAATCCAAAATACATTTTTGATACTATCGCAAAGATAACTAAAAAGCAGCAATCCCCAAGAAAGGATGGCTTTCACTTCAGCATTGATAAATTCATTAACTTCTTTGACGAAAAGATCATGATCATTAGAAAGCAAATTATGAACTCCTCTTTAAATCTGCATATTCCTCCAAAGCTCAGTTGTCCTGAGTATGCACAACTCTTAAGTACTATATCTCTTAACACATTGATGAAAATAATCATGGCCTCTAAACCTTCAAGCTGCATACGGGACCCTATTCCAACTAAACTACTGAAAGAGCTGCTTCCTGTGCTTGGCCCTCCTATGTTGAACATAATAAATAGCTCTCTATCCACCGGATGTGTACCAAACTCACTAAACGTGGCAGTTATGAAGCCTCTCTTGAAAAAGCCAAACCTTGACCCAGAAAATATAAAAAACTATCGGCCTATATCGAATCTCCCATTCCTCTCAAAATGTTTAGAAAAAGCTGTTGTGCAGCTCACTGCCTTCCTGAAGACAAACAATGTGTATGAAATGTTTCAGTCTGGTTTTAGACCCCATCATAACACTGATTGCACTTGTGAAGGTGGTAAATTACTTTTTAATGGCGTCAGACCGAGGCACTGCATCTGTCCTCGTGCTCTTAGACCTTAGTGCTGCTTTTGATACCATCAATCACCACATTCATTTGGTGAAATTGGTCTACATGGACAAGTTATCTGTCGGAAAGATATCAGTTTGTCTCGGTGAATGGTTTGACCTCTGACAAATCAACTGTACATTTCGGTGTTCCTCAAGGCTCCGATTTAAGACCACGATTGTTTTCACTATATATTTTACCTCTTGGTGATGTCATTCGGAAACATAATGTTAACCTTCACTGTTATGCGGTTGCCACACAGCTGTACATTTCGAAGAAACATGGTGAAGCCCCAAAATTGCCCTCCCTGGAAGCCTGTGTTTCAGACATAAGGAAGTGGATAGCTGCAAATGTTCTACTTTTAAACTCGGACAAAACAGAGATGCTTGTTCTAGGTCCCAAGAAACAAAGAGATCTTCTGTTGAATCTGACAATTAATGTTGATGGTTGTACAGTCGTCTCAAATAAAACTGAAGGACCTCGGTGTTACTCTGGACCCTGATCTCTCTTTTGACGATCATATCAAGACTGTTTCAAGGACAGCTTTTTTCCATCTACGTAACATTGCAAAAATCAGAAACTTTCTGTCCAAAAACAATGCAGAAAAATTCATCCATGCTTTTGTCACTTCTAGGTTAGACTACTGCAATGCTCTACTTTCCGGCTACCTGGATAAAGCACTAAATAAACTTCAGTTTGTGCTAAACTCGGCTGCTAGAATCTTGACAAGAACCCAAAAATTACTCCAGTGCTAGCCTCTCTACACTGGCTTCCTGTCAAGGCAAGGGCTGATTTCAAGGTTTTACTTCTAACCTAGAAAGCATTTACATGGGCTTGCTCTTACCTATCTTTCCGATTTGGTCCTGCCGTACATACCTACACGTACGCTACTGTCACAAGATGCAGGCCTCCTTACTGTTCCTAGAATTTCTAAGCAAACAGCTGGAGATAGTGCTTTCTCCTATTGAGCTCCATTTTTATGGAATGGTCTGCATACCCATTTGAGTGATGCAGACTCAGTCTCAACCTTTAAGTCTTTATTGAAGACTCATCTCTTCAGTAGGTCCTATGATTGAGTATAGTCTGGCACAGGAGTGTGAAGGTAAACGGAAAGGCACTGGAGCAACAAACCGCCCTTGCTGTCTCTCTCTACTGGGATTCTCTGCCTCTAACCCTGTTACAGAGGCTGAGTCACTGGCTTACTGGTGCTCTTCCATGCCGTCACTGGGAGGGGTGCGTCACTTGAGTGGGCTGAGTCACTGGCATGATTTTCCTGTCCGGGTTGGTGCACCCCCTTGGGTTGTGCTGTGGCGGGGATCTTTGTGGGCTATACTCGGCCTTGTCTCAGTTGGTGGTTGAAGATATCACTCTAGTGGTGTGGGGGCTGTGCTTTGGCAAAGTGGGTGGGGTTACATCCTGCCTGTTTGGCCCTGTCTGGGGGTATTGGCGGATGGGGTTACAGTGTCTCCCGACCCCTCCTGTCTCAGCCTCCAGTATTTATGCTGCAGTAGTTTGTGTCGGGGGGCTAGGGTCAGTCTGTTATATCTGGAGTATTTCTCCTGTCTTATCCAGTGTCCTTTGTGAATTTAAGTATGCTCTCTCTAATTCTCTCTCTCTATCTCTTTTTTTCTTTCTCTCTTGAAGGACCTGAGCCCTAGGACCATGCCTCAGGACTATTATTTGACCCTGCTGGTCATCTATGAACATTTGAACATCTTGGTCATGTTCTGTTATAATCTCCACCCGGCACAGCCAGAAGAGGACTGGCCACCCATTATAGCCTGGTTCCTCTCTAGGTTTCTTCCTAGGTTCTGGCCTTTCTAGGGAGTTTTTCCTAGCCACCGTGCTTCTACACCTGCATTTTTTGCTGTTTGGGGTTTTCGGCTGGGTTTCTGTACAGCACTTTGTGACATCAGCTGTAAGAAGGGCTTTATAAATAAATTTGATTGATTGACAGTCCATCATTACTTTCAGACATGAAATCAGTCAATCAGTCATGAAATCTTCAATTGCAGTCACAAAAACCATCAAGCGCTATAATGAAGGTCATGAGGACCATCACAGGAAAGGAAGACCCAGAGTTACCTCTGCTGCAGAGGATAAATTCATTAGAGTTAACTGCACCTCAAATAAATGCTTCACAGAGTTCAAGTAACAGACATATCTCAACATAAACTGTTCAGCGGAGACTGTGTGAATCAGGCCTTCATGGTCAAATTGCTGCAAAGAAACCACTACTGAAGGACACCAATAATAAGAAGAGACTTGCTTGTGCCAAGAAACACGAGCAATGGACATTACACTGGTGGAAATCTGTCCTTTGGTCTGATGAGTCCAAATTGGAGATTTTTGGTTCGGGATGAGTTGGACTGCAGAGTGAAGGAAAAGCAGCCAACAAGTGGTCAGCATATGTGGGAACTCATTCAAAATTGTTCGAAAAAAATTCCTCAATAATCTAAAATATAAAACATTTAGATTTGTTTAACACATTTTTAGTTACTACATGACTCCATGTGTTTTACTTCATAGTTTTGATGTCTTCACTATTATTCTACAATGCAGAACATAGTAAAAGTAAAGAAAAACCCTTGAATGAGTAGGTATGTTCAAACTTTGACTGGTACTGTATATAGTGTATTTACTGTGTACCTTTTTTCTCTCTCTCTCTGTATCTCTAAGGCTTCAGGGAATACTTTTTCATTTGATTTATTAGGATCCCCCATTAGCCGACGCTACTGGCAACAGCTAGTCTCACTGGGGTCCGACATATAATGAAAATGACATTACAGACAAAAGACTTCACAATTTACATACATTTAAAAACATGAACATATAGTGTTTGTGTGCATCTATCAGTTATGCGTTAGCGTCAGTACATACACACAACAAGTAGGTCACATGGGGGAGAGGCATGAGTTGTTGAGGTGTTGCTTTATTTTTGGAGATAACTGTTCACTTGTAATATATAAGATGGAAGGGAGTTCCATGAACTCATGGCTCTGTATAATACTGTACATTTCCTTGAATTTGATCTGAACCTGGGGACTGTGAAAAGACACCTGGTGGCATGTCTGGTAGGGTAAGTGTGTGTGTCAGTGCTGTGTGTAAGTTGACTATGCAAACAATTTAGAATTTCCAACACATTAATGTTTCATATAAAAACAAGAAATTACACATTTGGTCTTTCCTCAACTCCTAGCAAAGAGTGACCGGAGTGCTTGGTATTAATATTAGCACTCTGAGTACAATGAAGAGCAAGACGTGCTGCTCTGTTCTGGACCAGCTGCAGCTTAATTAGGTCTTTCTTTGCAGCACTTGACCATATGACTGGACAATAATCAAGATAAGATAAAACTAGAGCCTGCATGACTTGTTTTGTGAAGTGTGGTGTCAAAAAATCACAGCATCTCTTTATTACAGAAAGACCTATCCCTATCTTTACAACCATTGAATCTATATGTTTTGACCATGACAATCTAAGGAAACACCAAGTAATTTATTCTCTTCTACTTGTTCAATAGCCACACCATGCATTACCAGATTCAGCTGAGGTCTAGAACTTGGTAAATGATTTGTACCAAATACAATGCTCTTAGTTTTTTTACTGGCCACCCATTCCAAAACAGACTGCAACTTTTTGTTAAAAGGGTTTCAGTGACTTCATTAACTGTGGTTTCTGATGCATATATGGTTGAATCATCAGCATACATGGACATACACACTTTGAACCAGTTATGCATTAGGGGGCTATTAACATTTTTGGATGAAAAACGTTCCCATTTTAAACAAGATATTTTGTCACGAAAAGATGCTCGACTATGCATATAATTGACAGCTTTGCCGTGTTTCTGTCGATATTATGGAGTTAATTTTGAAAAAAGTTTGGCGTTGTAATGGTAATATTTTCTGGTCGATTTCTCAGCTATTTCGCCTAGAAAAATAATATTTTTGGAAAAAAGGAACATTTGCTATCTAACTGGGAGTCTCCTGAGTGAAAGCATCCAAAGTTCTTCAAAGGTAAATTATTTAATTTGGTTGCTTTTCTTATTTTCGTGAAAATGTTGCCTGCTGCCAGCAGACCCTAGCATAGCATTATGCCATGAAAAACTTACACAAATGCTTGTCTAGCGTTGGCTGTAACGCATATTTTGAAAATAGGAGATGACAGTGTTGTTAACAAAAGGCTAAGCTTGTGTTTGAATATATTTATTTCATTTCAATTGCGATTTTCATGAATAGGAAAAGTTACTAGGGGTATTTACAGTGCCTTGCGAAAGTATTCGGCCCCCTTGAACTTTGCGACCTTTTGCCACATTTCAGGCTTCAAACATAAAGATATAAAACTGTATTTTTTGTGAAGAATCAACAACAAGTGGGACACAATCATGAAGTGGAACGACATTTATTGGATCTTTCAAACTTTTTTAACAATCAAAAACTGAAAAATTGGGCGTGCAAAATTATTCAGCCCTTTTACTTTCAGTGCAGCAAACTCTCTCCAGAAGTTCAGTGAGGATCTCTGAATGATCCAATGTTGACCTAAATGACTAATGATGATAAATACAATCCACCTGTGTGTAATCAAGTCTCCGTATAAATGCACCTGCACTGTGATAGTCTCAGAGGTCCGTTAAAAGCGCAGAGAGCATCATGAAGAACAAGGAACACACCAGGCAGGTCCGAGATACTGTTGTGAAGAAGTTTAAAGCCGGATTTGGATACAAAAAGATTTCCCAAGCTTTAAACATCCCAAGGAGCACTGTGCAAGCGATAATATTGAAATGAAAGGAGTATCAGACCACTGCAAATCTACCAAGACCTGGCCGTCCCTCTAAACTTTCAGCTCATACAAGGAGAAGACTGATCAGAGATGCAGCCAAGAGGCCCATGATCACTCTGGATGAACTGCAGAGATCTACAGCTGAGGTGGGAGACTCTGTCCATAGGACAACAATCAGTCGTATATTGCACAAATCTGGCCTTTATGGAAGAGTGGCAAGAAGAAAGCCATTTCTTAAAGATATCCATAAAAAGTGTCGGTTAAAGTTTGCCACAAGCCACCTGGGAGACACACCAAACATGTGGAAGAAGGTGCTCTGGTCAGATGAAACCAAAATTGAACTTTTTGGCAACAATGCAAAACGTTATGTTTGGCGTAAAAGCAACACAGCTGAACACACCATCCCCACTGTCAAACATGGTGGTGGCAGCATCATGGTTTGGGCCTGCTTTTCTTCAGCAGGGACAGGGAAGATGGTTAAAATTGATGGGAAGATGGATGGAGCCAAATACAGGACCATTCTGGAAGAAAACCTGATGGAGTCTGCAAAAGACCTGAGACTGGGACGGAGACTTGTCTTCCAACAAGACAATGATCCAAAACATAAAGCAAAATCTACAATGGAATGGTTCAAAAATAAACATCTCCAGGTGTTAGAATGGCCAAGTCAAAGTCCAGACCTGAATCCAATCGAGAATCTGTGGAAAGAACTGAAAACTGCTGTTCACAAATGCTCTCCATCCAACCTCACTGAGCTCGAGCTGTTTTGCAAGGAGGAATGGGAAAAAATGTCAGTCTCTCGATGTGCAAAACTGATAGAGACATACCCCAAGCGACTTACAGCTGTAATCGCAGAAAAAGGTGGCGCTACAAAGTATTAACTTAAGGGGGCTGAATAATTTTGCACGCCCAATTATTCAGTTTTTGATTTGTTAAAAAAGTTTGAAATATCCAATAAATGTCGTTCCACTTCATGATTGTGTCCCACTTGTTGTTGATTCTTCACAAAACAAATACAGTTTTATATCTTTATGTTTGAAGCCTGAAATGTGGCAAAAGGTCGCAAAGTTTAAGGGGGCCGAATACTTTCGCAAGGCACTGTATGTCCGCTGCGTTATGCTAATTCGTTTGAGGCTATGATTACGATCCCGGATCCGGGATTGCTCGTCGCAAGAGGTTTTCATGCCAGTGGCAGGTTATTGGTAAAAAAGAAAGAAAAAGAGTAGAGGGCCTAGAGAGCTGCCCTGCGGTACACCACACTTTGTTTGACATTAGAGAAGCTTTCATTAAAGAAAAGCCTCTGAGTTCTATTAGATAGCTAACCGATCGCTGCAGCTGTACATAGTCCATCTGTAAATAGCCCACCCAATCTACCTACCTCATCTCCGTACTGTTTTTGCACACCAGTATCTCTACTTGCACATCATCATCTGCTCATTTATCACTCCAGTGTTAATCTGCTAAATTGTAATTATTTGCTCATATGGCCAATTTATTGCCTACCTCTCATGCCTTTTGCACACAATGTATATAGACTTTATTTTTTCTACTGTGTCATTGACTTGTTTATTGTGTTATTGGCTTGTTTATTGTTTACTCCATGTGTAACTCTGTGTTGTTGTCTGTGTCACACTGCTTTGCTTTATCTTTGCCAGGTCGCAGTTGCAAATGAGAACTTGTTCTCAACTAGCCTACCTGGTTAAATAAAGGTGAAATAAAAAAATTAAATAGAAAATAGATAGCTCTGAATCCACAGTATGGCCATAACACATATGTTTTCTCAATAACAGGATTATGGTCAACAATATCAAAGGCTGCAATGAAATCTAATAGTATCTCTCCCACAATCTTCTTATAATCAATTTATTTCAAACAATCATCAGGCATTTGTGTCAGTGCAGTAAATGTTGAGTGCTCTTGTCTATAAGCATGCTGAAAGTCTGTTTTTGTTTGCGGAGAAGTAGCATTGTACTTACATGGAAAGCTATAGATATAGATTGTCAATGCCAGGAGGTTGATCTTTATTGATCGATAACAATAATTTTTCCATCTCTCCCACACTAACTTTACAAAAATCAAACTTGCAATACTTTTCTTTCATTATTATTATTATTTTTATACATGAGTACGATGGCTCATTGTTCATTGTTGGCATTTCCTGCCTAAATTTGCCCACTTTGCCAAAATAATTAAAATAATCAGCAACATGAAATGGTTTTGTGATGAGTAAGCCATCTTAAACGAATGAAGGAGTTGAATTTATCTTTCTGCCCATAATTTTTTTCCATCATTCTTTATATCATTGATCTTGGCTTCAAAATACAGTTTCTTCTTCTTTTACTGAGTTTAGTCACAGAATTTCTCAATTTGCAGTAAGTCAGCCAGTCAGATGTGCAGACAGACTTATTAGCCACTCCTTTTGCCCCATCTCTTTCATACAGTTTTAAAATTCCTCATCAATCCATGGAGCCTTAACAGTTCTAACAGTAAGTTTCTTAACAGGTGCATGTTTATCAAAAATTGTAAGAATCAATTTCATAAATTCATCAAGTGCAGCATCTGGATGCTCCTTATTTATCACATCAGACCAACAAATACTTTTAAAATATTCCACATAAGAGTCTCATGGAAAATCTTTTGTACAGTATGATATACACTTAGACACTATTTTAGGCCCAGCTTTTGGAACTTTGGCCATCCTGGATATAGCCACTATATTTTGAACGAAGGATAAAGAGAAAAAATATTTTGATGATGAAGGGAAAACAACATGCAGCATGGATGGTTTGAAATGTGTAACCTTTCATTCTCAAAGGGTGGTACATAAACAGCAAGAATGTGTTGTTCAAATGTTCAAACCAATAGTCGATTGTAAAACAGAACAATTCATTGCAGAATCTGGGTAAATGTTTTTCATACCTTGCGAACTCTAAAACAAATAAAGAGTAGTCTTTTCACATAGAAAACATAAAAATGACATCGTCTCTGAGGAAATTGTGCCCCCTGGTGGAGAGTTGTATAACCTATGTTGTGGTTATGGAGGAGTTCTGTGTACAGAACCAGACTGGCCCATAGCTCTGCTCCTATCCTCTCAGCCTTCAGGCTTCAGCCCGAAGCCTCTGCTCCAATTATCTCAGTGGGCTGTGCTGGCTGACAGGGACCGTACCTTCTGGCTGTCTCTCTCTGCTCCTTTCCCCTTCACTGGGACAGCTCCACCTCCGGCCAAGACGCGCACGTCCACACTAATCAGCGCAAAAGAGTTCAAAATCAACACTTTCAGAATAATCAGCTAAATATAGCCCAGAGTTACATCAATGCCTCACACGCCTGCCACGCTGAACAACAGAGGAATTAATGTTCTTTTGTTGTTGTTGATTTTATTGGGATCCCCATTAGTCGAAGTCAATGGCAACAGATAGTCTTCCTGATAGTCTTTCTGACACATAACGAAAGGGACATTGTTGACAAAAATACATTACAGACTTACTGCATATACTGTATATGTGCATCAACTAGGTGTGAAAATAGCTCTAAATAATACTGTGCATTGCCTTTAATTCATTCTGAATTTGGGGACTGTGAAGAGGGAAATGAAAAGGGGATACCTAGTCAGTTGCACAACTGAAAACATTCCACCGAAATGTATGTTCTGCATTTAACCAAACCCCTCTGAATCCGAGAGGTGCGGGGGGCTGCCTTAATCGATGTCATTGGAGTCCGGGGAGCAGTTGTTGTTGAAGGTTAACTGCCTTGCTCAAGAGCAGAACAGCAGATCTTTCCACCTTGCCGGCTCAGGGATTCAAACCAGCAACCTTTTGGTTACCGGCCCAACGCTCTTAACCTGATTGGCTACCTGCATCCCCCAGAGACCTCTCGTGGCATGTCTGTTGGGGTAAGTATGTCTCTCAGAGCTATATGTAAGTTGATTATACAGACAATTTGGAATTTTCAACACAATAATATATATTTTCAAATTATTAATGCACTCAATGTCAGAGAGACTGACATGCGTACTGTGTACATTGACGGGCAAGATGTGTTGCACTGTTCTGGGCCAGCTGCAGCTTTTCTAGGTCCTTCTTTGCAGCACTTCCTTCTTTCTCATCAGTGCTGGTGTCAGAAGTCACCAGCTCATCTCTGTAAGGAAATGTTGGTGTAAAACCCCCACATCTATGGGCTCAGTGAGAAACAGCCTAGACTGGAGAGAGAAGAGAGTAGATATAGAACTGACCCTTACACCCAGGCTTATGTCCTCTGTACAAGGAGGGAGATGACATAGGGGAGGTTTAAAGCAGGTTTAGCTAAAGACCTGTCCAGACCTAAAAAATGTAATAAGCTCTAGTAGCTTGACTAAGATCAAACAGACAGGGAGAGACTGGGAGCTCTGGGGAGAATCTCTAGGGAGAACTGGGGTTGGCAGGCCCCAGGTTGGGGAGATGGTATGAGATAGTGTCAAAGCGTGCAGCACCATAGAGTACAGGCCTATAGGGAAGACAGACAATCATTTCACACCCAAACAGCACAGCTATTGCGATCTGACAGGCCTACTTGTCCACACAAAGACAAAGACAACCTTGAGGGTTGAGCCAGGGGCGTAACTTTCACTGGGGACGGGGACATGTTCACCCCATATTCTGAAATTGCATTTTTGTCCTCCCCCAGTTTTTCATTGGAATGTGGTACAAAACGAGCTGCGGTGTGCTTTAGGACCATGCGGACGACTTTGAGCGGTCGGGCAGGCTGTTTGGAGTGTTTATAGTACTGGGGGATAGAAAATTGTATTGTCTACTGGTAATGTGTAGAGGGTGTAGTGACATGTTTTGGGGATTTAGAGATACAATATCTATCTATTATTTTGAGTGCGAGACTGTGAACAAAATTATTTAATATATTATATAGATCAATACAAGCAAAACATATATATAGTATAATGTTTGTCCCTCAGTGTTATGTCATTGGTGTTACTGCCTTGAACATCACAGTTTAATTATAAAACATGATTTAAAGCGCCTTTCAAAAAACCTAAGGACACTGTACAGCAAGAGAGTAACAAACTAAACTAGGATAAATTCTATATAATAACAAGAAATAAAAGCTACTTAATTTAAGCTAGATCTGAGCAAGGGCTGAACTAAATTGAGGGGAAAGACAGACTGAACAGGCCAAGCATTCTCTCAAGTGGCAAACTGTTATCGGGGGAGGGGTCTGTATTCATACAATTATAAGCTAATCACACCCTTCATTATGTCGTACATTTCTGGATTCCATTGATAATTTGGTGTGTCTATAAATCCAAATTGTCACTTGGTGTTAGTCAATTTAAATGAAGGGAAATAACATTGTGAGCAAAATGATGAATCACATCACTTTAGTAAATTATTTCTAAAGGGTTGATGACCTTAGATTTGAGCATTTTTTGCCTCCATTTCAGAAAATGACTAATTTACCTAAAATGTATCATTGGTGTTACCATCATTGGTGTTACCATCATTTGTGTTACTACTTCTACTGGTGGCACAATGTAATCATAATGGAACAAATTATTCAAAGCCATGAAGATACCATATTAGTGGATTTAGATTGGGAAGATGTATCCAAATATATAGATTTTTGTATATATATATATATATGTGTGTGTGTGTGTGTGTGTGTATATATATATATATATATATATATATATATATATATAAAAATCTCGACAAATGTCCAAATGCTACCTTAATTCAAGGATGACTGAATCAAGGAGAGACTAGCTGGACTAGTTTTGGTTTTCTGTTGCACAATGTTTTGCAATGGTGTGCCCTAATTAATACATATGCTCTTTTACCCTGGAGGAAAAAACACAGAGAGAGACCTGCTGTGTGGTTAGCTGCTGTGGGTAGAACACATTTGACCCCTTTTAATATTTAATTTTCCATTAACCAGTTGAGCTGACAGCCGTTTTGCACTGTTTCGCTGTGACTTTAGTCATCAATCTAGCAAGAGGGCAATTTTTATTAATTTAGTAGTGTGTGTGTGTCCTAAAAAGCTATGACCTTCGGCTTTCACCTGGAATTGTTTATGCCCTTGAAAAAAACATTTTCAACCCATATGATCTAGTACACAATGAAAGTATACTAAAACACAAATATGATAATATGATACCAAAATAATAATGTGAATGAGTAAACCTTTTCATGCTTTATAATATGTCCATATATAGTTATAGTCTACCCAAAATATTTCAACTTATTTATTACTTACCGAACATCACATCACACTATCACACATTAGTGATAGTCAACATCTGTTACATTTTTTGAATGTCTAAATCAACATTTATGCCATTTAAACATTGTGCGTCCCTTCTATAGACAAGGGGAGAATGGCTAAATAAAAGGCTCAATTTTACCATTCTGGACATATGCAATGCTCCTGCCTGTATGCCTGTATGGAAGTCAAACAGTCTGAATCCTGGCTTAGGAAGGCCACCAAAAAAAATATTATAATAATTCTGAAATTTCCATCAACAACTGCAACATTTTCCGCCAAGATAGAACTGTGAAAGGGGGCGGATTTGCAATCTACTGCAAAGATAGCCTGACAGAACTCTGCAGGCTATCCAGGTCTGTGCCCAAACAGTTTGAGCTTCTACTTTTCAAAATCCACCTTTCCAGAAACAAGTCTCTCACTGTTGCCGCTTATTATAGACCCCCTCAGTCCCAAGCTGTGCCCTGGACACCATATGTGAACTGACTGCCCCCCATTTATCTTCAGAGTTTGTACAGTTAGGTGACCTTAACTGGGATATGCTTAACACCCCAGCCGTCCTACAATCTCAGCTAGACGCCCTCAAACTCACAAAAATTATCAAGGAACCTACCAGGTACAATCCAAAATCCGTAAACATGGACACCCTCATAGATATCTTCCTGACCAACCTGCCCTCTAAATACACCTCTGTGGTTTTCAACCTGGATCTCAGCGATCACTGACTCATTGCCTGCGTCCGTAATGGATCCGCGGTCAAACGACCATCCCTCATCACTATCAAATGCTCCCTAAAACACTTCAGCAAGCACGTCTTTCTAATCGACCTGGCCCGGGAATCTTGGAAGGATATTGACCTCATTCCGTCAGTAGAGGATGCCTGGTAATTCTTTAAAAGTGCTGTCCTCACCATCTTAAATAAGCATGCCCCATTCAAAAGATTTAGAATTAAGAAAAGATATAGCCCTTGGTTCACTCCAGACTTGACTGCCCTTGACCAGCACAAAAACATCCTGTGGCGTACTGCATTAGCATCGAATAGCCCCCGCGATATGCAACTTTTCGGGGAAGTTAGGAACCAATATACACAGTCAGTTAGGAAAGCAAAGGCTAGCTTTTTCAAACAGAAATTTGCATTCTGTAGCACAAACTCCAAAAAGTTCTGGGACACTGTAAAGTCCATGGAGAATAAGAGCACCTTCTCCCAGCTGCCAACCACACTGAGGCTAGGAAACACTGTCACCACCGATAAATCTACGATAAGCATTTTTCTACGGCTGGCCATGCTTTCCACCTGGCTACCCCTACCCCGGCAAACAGCTCTGCACCCCCTGCAGCAACTTGCTCTGGCAGTCTGTGGGGGTGCCACATAGTTCAATTCTCGGGCTGACTCTTTTCTCTGTATATACAGTGCCTTGCGAAAGTATTCGGCCTCCTTGAACTTTGCGACCTTTTGCCACATTTCAGGCTTCAAACATAAAGATATAAAACTGTATTTTTTTGTGAAGAATCAACAACAAGTGGGACACAATCATGAAGTGGAATGACATTTATTGGATATTTCAAACTTTTTTAACAAATCAAAAACTGAAAAATTGGGCGTGCAAAATTATTCAGCCCCCTTAGGTTAATACTTTGTAGCGCCACCTTTTTCTGCGATTACAGCTGTAAGTCGCTTGGGGTATGTCTCTATCAGTTTTGCACATCGAGAGACTGACATTTTTTCCCATTCCTCCTTGCAAAACAGCTCGAGCTCAGTGAGGTTGGATGGAGAGCATTTGTGAACAGCAGTTTTCAGTTCTTTCCACAGATTCTCGATTGGATTCAGGTCTGGACTTTGACTTGGCCATTCTAACACCTGGAGATGTTTATTTTTGAACCATTTCATTGTAGATTTTGCTTTATGTTTTGGATCATTGTCTTGTTGGAAGACAAATCTCCGTCCCTGTCTCAGGTCTTTTGCAGACTCCATCAGGTTTTCTTCCAGAATGGTCCTGTATTTGGATCCATCCATCTTCCCATCAATTTTAACCATCTTCCCTGTCCCTGCAGAAGAAAAGCAGGCCCAAACCATGATGCTGCCACCACCATGTTTGACAGTGGGGATGGTGTGTTCAGGGTGTTGAGCTGTTTTGCTTTTACGCCAAACATAACGTTTTGCATTGTTGCCAAAAAGTTCAATTTTGGTTTCATCTGACCAGAGCACCTTCTTCCACATGTTTGGTGTGTCTCCCAGGTGGCTTGTGGCAAACTTTAACCGACACTTTTTATGGATATCTTTAAGAAATGGCTTTCTTCTTGCCACTTCCATAAAGGCCAGATTTGTGCAATATACGACTGATTGTTGTCCTATGGACAGAGTCTCCCACCTCAGCTGTAGATCTCTGCAGTTCATCCAGAGTGATCATGGGCCTCTTGGCTGCATCTCTGATCAGTCTTCTCCTTGTATGAGCTGAAAGTTTAGAGGGACGGCCAGGTCTTGGTAGATTTGCAGTGGTCTGATACTCCTTTCATTTCAATATTATCGCTTGCACAGTGCTCCTTGGGATGTTTAAAGCTTGGGAAATCTTTTTGTATCCAAATCCGGCTTTAAACTTCTTCACAACAGTATCTCGGACCTGCCTGGTGTGTTCCTTGTTCTTCATGATGCTCTCTGCGCTTTTAACGGACCTCTGAGACTATCACAGTGCAGGTGCATTTATACGGAGACTTGATTACACACAGGTGGATTGTATTTATCATCATTAGTCATTTAGGTCAACATTGGATCATTCAGAGATCCTCACTGAACTTCTGGAGAGAGTTTGCTGCACTGAAAGTAAAAGGGCTGAATAATTTTGCACGCCCAATTTTTCAGTTTTTGATTGTTAAAAAAGTTTGAAAGATCCAATAAATGTCGTTCCACTTCATGATTGTGTCCCACTTGTTGTTGATTCTTCACAAAAAATACAGTTTTATATCTTTATGTTTGAAGCCTGAAATGTGGCAAAAGGTCGCAAAGTTCAAGGGGGCCGAATACTTTCGCAAGGCACTGTATCAATTATGTCGCTCTTGCTGCTGGTGATTCTCTGATCCACCTCTACGCAGACGACACCATTCCGTATACTTATGGCCCTTCTTTGGACACTAAAAACCTCCAGACGAGCTTCAATGCCATACAACACTCCTTCTGCCCGCCCGTCTAGCATCACTACTCTGGACGGTTCTGACTTAGAATATGTGGACTACTTCAAATACCTAGGTGTCTCATCAGACTGTAAACTCTCCTTCCAGATTCACAATAAGCATCTCCAATCCAAATTTAAATCTAGAATCAGGTTCCTTTTTCTGCTGCCAATGACTGGAACGAATTGCAAAAATCACTGGAGCTGGAGTCTTATATCTCCCTCACTAACTTTAAGCATCAGCTGTCAGAGGAGCTTACTGATCTCTGCACCTGTACACAGCCCATCTGTGATTAGCCCAACCAACTACATCATCCCCATATTGTTATTTATTTTTGCTCTTTTGCACCCCAGTATCTTTACTTGCACATCATCATCTGCACATCTATCACTCTAGTGTTAATGCTAAATTGTAATTATTTCGCCACTATGGCCTATTTATTGCCTTACCTCCCTAATCTTACTACATTTGCACACACTGTATATAGCTTTTTCTATGGCGTTATTGACTGTACGTTTGTTTATCCCATGTGTAACTCTGTGTTGTTGTTTTTGTGTCACTGCTTTGCTTTATCTTGGACAGGTCGCAGTTGTAAATGAGAACTTGTTCTCAACTGGTCTACCTGGTCAACCTCTTTGGGCTAGGGGGCAGTATTTTGACGTCCGGATGAAAAGCGTGCCCAAAGTAAACTGCCTGTCACTCAAGCCCAGAAGCTAGGATATGCATATAATTGGTAGATTTGGATATCAGAACTGATATGGCAGGCGAAACCCCGAGGACAAACCATCCCCCCCAAAAATGATTTCAGTCTACCACTGTTTCCAATGGCTGTCATGTTTATTATTGTGCGAAATCCTCCCAGATTGCAGTTCCTAGGGCTTCCACTAGATGTCAACAGTCTTTAGAAAGAGTTTCAGGCTTGTTTTTGGGTAAATGAGCTAGAATTGGCTCCCATTTAAGTGGCTCCCATTTTGGCTGTAGTGTTTTCATGCGCGGGAATGAGAGCTCGTACTTTATTGTTTATCTCCGGTAAAGACAATAACGATTCTCTGTCTTAAATTTTATCGTTTATTTACATATTAGGGTACTTGAGGTTTGATTATAAACGTTGTTTGACTTGTTTGGAGAAGTTTACTGGTAACGTTTGGGATTAATTTTGTATGCATTTTGAAGGAGGTAAACCGGTGGATTATTGAATGAAGCGCGCCAGCTAAACTGAGTTTTTGGGGACATAAAGAAGGACTTTATCGAACAAAAGGACCATTTGTGAGGTAGCTGGGACTTTTTGGAGTGCCAACAGAAGAAGATCTTCAAAGGTAAGTAATTTATTATATCGCTATTTCTGACTTTCGTGGCGCACCTGCCTGGTTTATTTAACGTTCCGCTAGCGACCCACCTCGACAACAGAGTGCGCAATTCAAATTACAGAAATATAAATATTTAACATTCATGAAAATACAAGTGTCCTACATCATTTAAAATCTTAACTTCTTGCTAATCCAGCCGCTTTGTCAGATTTCAAAAAGGCTTTACGGCAAAAGCATACCATGCGATTATCTGAGGACAGCGCCCCACACACAAAAGTATTAAAAACATTTTCCAAACCAGCACAGGGGTCACAAAAGTCAGAAATAGCGATAAAATACATCACTTACCTTTGAAGATCTTCTTCTGTTTGCAATCCCAAGGGTCCCAGCTACACATCAAATGGTGCACAGTCTGCACTTGGGTCTTACCTGAAACCTGATACTAAATGTGTGAAGACAAACAAGCATGTTTGAAATCACAAATCTGATTCTATGTTGCTATTTGTTCTATTGCAAAGCTGTCATCAAGGCAAATGGTGGCTACTGTCATGACGTTGGCCTCTTTGGGTATAGCAAGCCCATCCCCCTCTCCCTGCCTGCCCCTTTCCTCCTTCAACTAGGTTGTCACAACTTGCGAAGCTCATGGGAGACGGTGTGGCCACATTACCATAACGCTGTTTATATAATAGCCTCAGATATGAGGTTTACATCTAATTGTTGTATAAGATGAATGAGTGAGTATGATGCTGTTTGTATAATTGTGTAATATGATTTTGGACTGTTTAATGAAGAAAAATACAATTCCCTTTTGATTTGAACTAAATCAGAGGACCGCCCCTGAGCCCAGTTAGGGTCAGACATCCTGTGACAGCCCTCTTCGGCCCATCCGAATAAAACCCCCACTCGGGTTTTCGATCGGCAGACTGAACTTACCTCAATTACGAGGTGGCTAAAGGTTGCAGACCATGTTTTTTTCCATTAGGAGGGGGACAAAGGTTGTAGACCATTGCTGAATATTTTAACCATACCAAGTGGTTAAACTCTTAGACTATCGATACCGACAGAATAAGAACAAGTCTTTGATATTAATTACTAGTCTGCAGCTAGGAATTCGGTATCATTGAACGCGAAGAACGACAACCGCCGAAACATCCATTCTATAACTCTGAACAATCCCCTCTAACCACAACCGAGAGAGAGAGCGGGAGAGAGACGGACAATTCTTCAAAAGAAATGAACTTTTCACCAGTGATCAAGACGACACACTGAGCGTAAATATATACAGTATATTGATTGCAATTGTTCCCGACTGAGTGAGCGTTCATGTGCAAAGGATTAGCATTTCAATTGTTATAATTATCACTCTGTAGTGACTTCTTAGTCGACCCCCACTTCCCCTTTTGTCTAACAAGCAGCCATGCCGGTTTAGCCCACTAGGGCACATTCTCCTATCATTTCATGTAACCACATTTACCTTGTTTGTTTGTTTGTTTATGCATTTCTGTGAAATACTTAGTTAGTAAAAAATAAATGATTTCAGACAATTGATGTATGGATGACTCATAGTGAAGACTGGGTTCGTGCAGATAACCAACAATTTACGACGTTTGGAATGAGACTAACGTGAGGTAAAGTAAATAATTAATTAATTTGAAGACTAATTGATCAGATAAAATATCTGAAAAGTTATTTTAGGAAATTATAACTTTGTAATCTGAATATTTTTCCTTGGTGCCCCGACTTCCTAGTAATTACGGTTACATGATTAATCAGTCTAATCTCGTAATAACTAATTACAGAGAATCTTTGATAAAAACTATCAGTCTTCAGTTAATGATAGTAAAGACACGACACTACTTTGAGGAATCTAAAATCTAAAATATATTTTGATTTGTTTAACCCTTTTTTGGTTACTACATGATTCCATATGTGTTATTTCATAGTTCTGATGTCTTCACTATTATTCTACAACGTAGAAAATAGTACAAATAAAGAAAAACTCTTGAATGAGCAGGTGTTCTAAAACTTTTGACTGGTAGTGTACATATTACCTCAATTACGTTGACACCGGTGCCCCCTCACATCGACTCTGTACCGGTACCCTCTGTATATAGCCTTGCTATTGTTATTTTACTGCTTTTTACTGCTTATTTGTTACTTTTATGTCTTATCCTTATTTATTTGAGGTATTTATTTTTTATTTTTTTATTTTTTAAACTGCATTGTTGGTTATGGCTTGTAAGTAAGCATTTCACTCTAAGGTTGTATTTGGTGCATGTGACAAATACAATTTGATTTGATGTGAATTAAGCCAGCGAGCCAGCTAACAGCAAACAAGGTTAGTTACTGTAGCTAACTGCATGGTAATGCACACAATAAGGATGTCACTTTTCCCCATTAAGCAGCGAGTCGGAGTCAGAGGCCGAGTCTTCTCTGGTCTCTACTCCTCCCGTTACGGGGTCTGAGACGCCGAAGCTTCCCACCATTAGCTGTGACAAATTGAAAACTCTAGTCATTGGTGACTCCATTACCCGCAGTATTAGACTTAAAACGAATCATCCAGCGATCATACACTGTTGACCAGGGGGCAGGGCTACCGACGTTAAGGCTAATCTGAAGATGGTGCTGGCTAAAGCTAAAACTAGCGAGTGTAGAGAGTATAGAGATATTGTTATCCACGTCGGCACCAACGATGTTAGGATGAAACAGTCAGAGATCACCAAGCGCAACATAGCTTCTGCGTGTAAATCAGCTAGAAAGATGTGTCGGCATCGAGTAATTGTCTCTGGCCCCCTCCCAGTTAGGGGGAGTGATGAGCTCTACAGCAGAGGCTCAGAACTCAATCGCTGGTTGAAAACTGTTTTCTGCCCCTCCCAAAAGATAGAATTTGTAGATAATTGGCCCTCTTTCTGGGACTCACCCACAAACAGGACCAAGCCTGACCTGCTGAGGAGTGACGGACTCCATCCTAGCTGGAGGGGTGCTCTCATCTTATCTACCAACATAGACAGGGCTCTAACTCCTCTAGCTCCACAATGAAATAGGGTGCAGGCCAGGCAGCAGGCTGTTAGCCAGCCTGCCAGCATAGTGGAGTCTGCCACTAGCACAGTCAGTGTAGTCAGCTCAGCTATCACCATTGAGACCGTGTCTGTGCCTCGACCTAGGTTGGGCAAAACTAAACATGGCGGTGTTCGCCTTAGCAATCTCACTAGGATAAAGACAACCTCCATTCCTGTCATTATTGAAAGAGATCATGCTACCTCACATCTCAAAATAGGGCTACTTAATGTTAGATCCCTTACTTCAAAGGCAATTATAGTCAATGAACTAATCACTGATCATAATCTTGATGTGATTGGCCTGACTGAAACATGGCTTAAGCCTGATGAATTTACTGTGTTAAATGAGGCCTCACCTCCTGGCTACACTAGTGACCATATCCACCGTGCATCCCACAAAGGCGGAGGTGTTGCTAACATTTACGATAGCAAATTTCAATTTACAAAACAAAAAATTCCGTTTTCGTCTTTTTAGCTTCTAGTCATGAAATCTATGCAGCCTACTCAATCACTTTTTATAACTACTGTTTACAGGCCTCCTGGGCCATATACAGCGTTCCTCACTGAGTTCCCTGAATTCCTATCGGACCTTGTAGTCATAGCAGATAATATTCTAATCTTTGGTGACTTTAATATTCACATGGAAAAGTCCACAGACCCACTCCAAAAGGCTTTCGGAGCCATCATCGACTCAGTGGGTTTTGTCCAACATGTCTCTGGACCCACTCACTGTCACAGTCATACTCTGGACCTAGTTTTGTCCCATGTAATAAATGTTGTGGATCTTAATGTTTTTCCTCATAATCATGGACTATCGGACCACCATTTTATTACGTTTGCAATTGCAACAAATAATCTGCTCAGACCCCAACCAAGGACCATCAAAAGTCGTGCTATAAATTCACAGACAACACAAAGATTCCTTGATGTCCTTCCAGATTCCCTCTGTCTACCCAAGGACGCCAGAGGACAAAAATCAGTTAACCACTTAACTGAGGAACTCAATTTAACCTTGCGCAATACCCTAGATGCAGTTGCCCCCCTAAAAACTAAAAACATTTCTCATAAGAAACTAGCTCCCTGGTACACAGAAAATACCCGAGCTCTGAAGCAAGCTTCCAGAAAATTGGAACGGAAATGGCGCCACACCAAACTGGAAGTCTTCCGACTAGCTTGGATAGACAGTACCGTGCAGTACCGAAGAGCCCTTACTGCTGCTCGATCATCCTATTTTTCTAACTTAATTGAGGAAAATAAGAACAATCCGAAATTCCTTTTTGATACTGTCGCAAAGCTAACTAAAAAGCAGCATTCCCCAAGAGAGGATGACTTTCACTTTAGCAGTGAAAAATTCATGAACTTCTTTGAGGAAAAGATTCTGATTATTAGAAAGCAAATTACGGACTCCTCTTTAAATCTGCGTATTCCTTCAAAGCTTGGTTGTCCTGAGTCTGCACAACTCTGCCAGGATCAAGAGAGACACTCAAGTGTTTTAGTACTATATCTCTTGACACAATGATGAAAATAATCATGGCCTCTAAACCTTCAAGCTGCATACTGGACCCTATTCCAACTAAACTACTGAAAGAGCTGCTTCCTGTGCTTGGCCCTCCTATGTTGAACATAATAAACGGCTCTCTATCCACCGGATGTGTACCAAACTCACTAAAAGTGGCAGTAATAAAGCCTCTCTTGAAAAAGCCAAACCTTGACCCAGAAAATATAAAAAAACTATCGGCCTATATATCGAATCTTCCATTCCTCTAAAACGTTTTTGAAAAAGCTGTTGCGCAGCAACTCACTGCCTTCCTGAAGACAAACAATGTATACGAAATGCTTCAGTCTGGTTTTAGACCCCATCATAGCACTGAGACGGCACTGTCTCTGCCTGGCCGGTTCCCCTCTTTCCACTGGGATTCTCTGCCTCTAACCCTGTTACAGGGGCTGAGTCACTGGCTTACTGGGGCTCTCTCATGCCGTCCCTGGAAGGGGTGCGTCACCTGAGTGGGTTGATTCACTGATGTGGTCATCCTGTCTGGGTTGGCGCCCCCCCTTGGGTTGTGCTATGGCGGAGATCTTTGTGGGCTATACTCAGCCTTGTCTCATGATGGTAAGTTGGTGGTTGTAGATATCCCTCTAGTGGTGTTGGGGCTGTGCTTTGGCAAAGTGGGTGGGGTTATATCCTTCCTGTTTGGCCCTGTCCGGGGGTGTCCTCGGATGGGGCCACAGTGTCTCCTGACCCCTCCTGTCTCAGCCTCCAGTATTTATGCTGCAGTAGTTTATGTCTCGGGGGGCTAGGGTCAGTTTGTTATATCTGGAGTACTTCTCCTGTTCTAATCGGTGTCCTGTGTGAATCTAAGTGTGCGTTCTCTAATTCTCTCCTTCTCTCTTTCTTTCTCTCTCTCGGAGGACCTGAACCCTAGGACCATGCCCCAGGACTACCTGACACGATGACTCCTTGCTGTCCCCAGTCCACCTGACCGTGCTGCTGCTCCAGTTTCAACTGTTCTGCCTTATTATTATTCGACCATGCTGGTCATTTATGAACACTTGAACATCTTGGCCATGTTCTGTTATAATCTCCACCCGGCACAGCCAGAAGAGGACTGGCCACCCCACATAGCCTGGTTCCTCTCTAGGTTTCTTCCTAGGTTTTGGCCTTTCTAGGGAGTTTTTCCTAGCCACCGTGCTTCTACACCTGCATTGCTTGCTGTTTGGGGTTTTAGGCTGGGTTTCTGTACAGCACTTTGAGATATCAGCTGATGTACGAAGGGCTATATAAATACATTTGATTGGATTTGATTTGCAGGCAGATTGTGTACACTAAGCAGAAACCAGTATTCAAAATGTCCATCAATGATAGCTGAACTTGCTGTGGTTTGGACTAGCTGGCTGTGATAGCCCACCTTGCACAGTATAATGTTTTTGTCAATATATAGTTCATGCCATGTTACTTGGCTTGTCTCTGTACAGGCTGGGTTTCTGTACAGCACTTTGAGATATCAGCTGATGTACGAAGGGCTATATAAATACATTTGATTGGATTTGATTTGCAGGCAGATTGTGTACACTAAGCAGAAACCAGTATTCAAAATGTCCATCAATGATAGCTGAACTTGCTGTGGTTTGGACTAGCTGGCTGTGATAGCCCACCTTGCACAGTATAATGTTTTTGTCAATATATAGTTCATGCCATGTTACTTGGCTAGCCTTCTAAAAAGGCACTTATTTTAATAATTTTTATTGCTGTCAAAATGAAAACATTCTCAATGAGGCTACTAACATACATTGTAATCTGGCTGCCTGTCAGACGGACCATTCAAGTGATGTCATTGCTGAGACGTTATCAAGATGGTAGCATGTAGTAGTCAGATGAGGCCATTTTCAAATGTTTTAACATAAATATTCGTTTTTTTTTGCAGTTTTAAGGGTAGGAACATGCTCTTTATCACATTTGGTTATCAAAATCATCTTAACACAAATGTTTAGGTTAATATTCAGCCTAATTAATGTAGACCCAGTGAACAATGATATAATGTGGTAAATGTGTTGTGTTATATATGGGCATTATAACCGCCACCTTGAGAGATGGTGAACAGTGCAGGGGTCCTGTGAATACCAGGAACTAATTAATCAAACATTTACGCATCGTATTGTTATAAATAAACTTGAATGGTAAAACAAAAACACAAAAAAAGTAACACGTTCATACGTTTCAGTCACACCTTCAAGTAACAAAATAATATATATAGTAATCACACATTCACACATTCAACGATTAATTTATGGCATTTATCACCACTCATAACACACGCACGCACGCACGCAACACACACACACACGCACGCACGCACGCACGCAACACACACACACACACACACGCACGCACTCACACACACAAAAACACACAAAAACACACAAAAACACACACGTGTGTGCATGAGTACGAGTGTCAGTGTCCATTTGTGAGTGACTTTGTCCGGAGCACATTCCATGACTGGCCTGGCTTCAAGCTGCATCTTATCAACTGCTGTCCAGAAAGTCGTTGGACTGACTGATGGATGACACCTGACACATGCTGCTCAAACCTGGGAGATGAATGACCACAATTATGGCCCAGACCTTTCCATCACTCTCTTTCTCTGTGTTTTTAGAGTGTCTCTCTCTCTCCACTTCTCACACTCCATTTACCCCAACTTTAGCTCTTTCTTTCTGTCTTTTCTCTATTCTGTCTTTCCGCCTTCTCTTTCGGTCAGTTTTTTGGGTCTCTATCCCTTTCTCCCAATTTGTTTATTTTTCTCTCTCTCCTGTCCCTTCTCTCTCGCTCTCTCTACTTCTCACACTCAATTTACCCAAATTGTATGTCTTTCTTTCACTCTCTCGCTCTCCTCTGCTTTCCCTGTTTTTATTCTTGCCTCTACTATGATATTCCCCATGTACTCCTCTGATTCTCTCTCCTTTTTAAACCCCTCCTCTTCCCCTTACCTCTTCAGGTCTGGCTATACCATCCATCTAATCCTGTATTTTACCTCATAACCTGTAGGTAACAGACAGAAAAAGGAATGTTTAGAGGTCGTGGCATGTTCTGCTTTGCTCTGTGCTGACCTCTGTGTTTCTGTGGTGGACTTTTGTATTCACACATCTGCCCAAAGGTCACCTCAGCTCTCTTTCTCTCTCTCTCTCTCTCTCTCTCTCTCTCTCTCTCTCTCTCTCTCTCTCTCTCTCTCTCTCTCTCTCTCTCTCTGTCTCTGTTTAAACCCTCAGACAGGGACAGGTGTCTAATATGCTCAGGACAGAAACGATTGGTGGCACAACTGGAATTTGATGGTTATTTTGATACATTTATTTTCTGAAACTGACACGGGTGTTGATGAGCTGCTGTATGGCTTGTTATGTCGTAATGAAATATAAATGGAGGACATAACAAGGTACTATGTCCATAGTAAACAAACAAAGTGTTGTTTTACTGTAATTCCTGTAGTTTGTACCGCAGTGTCTGTGTGTGTGCACGTGTGCCTACATGTGCGTGCATGCTTGAGTGAAACTACAGTCCTCCTACCATGCCAGGGTCCCTCGTTGCTCACTGCTCAGTGCAGTTATGGATTTTGACAGGGGGCAGGGGCCACCCTACCTGTCCCTGTCCTCTCTGGTTAGCTGATCCTACCTGTGATCCTAGCTGATCCTACTCCAGTGTTTCCCATGGTCTACAAGCTCCCAGAGGCTACTGTGTCATCGACAATTCCAGTTAAAGAGCTTCCTACAGGGAGTCCTGCTTTACCCCCTAATCCATTTAGGCATCATTGTGCGTGTTGCTTGCTTGCTTCTCGCTAGGCACAGACGTAAGTTCAACGTCTAGTTGAGTTGTCAACTAACATGAATTCAATGTGAAATAAAAAATACATGTCATTGGATTTGGGTTTTACGTTGTGTCAAAATCCCACGTTCTTACGTTGGAGACTTTTCTCAACTCAAATCAGTTTTACAAGTTGATTCAACGTCATCACATGAGAAATGTTTTGGGGGGGTCTGTTTTTGCCGGGTAGGTTGTGTGTATATGTTTGCGTGAGTTAATTAAAACAATAAATTCCTCTCTTTGAACTTGGAGTTTGAACTTGGAGTTAGCAATGATTGTCAATCATCATGACATGCATTTGAACTATTCAATTTGTATGTGTTCTTTTTTTATGTTTATCTGTAATAGTGTGTTGAGCACAAAATAACATGTTCAATTGACTGATTTACTGTTTGTTGTTTGTGGGTGCATGTATGTTTGTGTGTGTGTGTGTGTGTGTGTGTGTGCAGTGTAGCATTAGTTTGTTATTCTCGACCTACTCCTTGCTGCCTAGCACCCGCTCCATCTCTCCTACTCAGTAGGGATTAGGCAGAGCCACTGCCACATTAAGACGTACACACACACAGCCTGGGGAAATACACCAATCTCTCACACATACAAGCACATACACACACACATAACCACTTCAACCTACTACTCTGTGGAGAGAAGTAGGGGTTTATAAAGGGGGAAGGGAGAGAGAGACAGAGAGAGAGAGAGAGAGAGGGAGTAGGAGAGACACAGTCAGCACAGAGACAGATAGTACATCCACTACTTTACTCCACCTAAGGGGATGTGATCGAACCACTGCATCTGGTGAGTGCACTACCATCTCTCTTTGCTGTTGAAGTTGTCTGAGTGTGCTGTAAACATCAGTTTGTGTGTGTGTGTGTGTGTGTGTGTGTGTGTGTGTGTGTGTGTGTGTGTGTGTGTGTGTGTGTGTGTGTGTGTGTGTGTGTACATAATGCTGCAGTGATTGCATTATGTCCGCAATACTTACATTGCATTCAGCCTGGCTGTATTGTACTGTATGTAATGCACTGAATGGTGTCATGCTATTGTACTAGCCTGTTAGCAGCGTGACCATGGTGCAGTACACAGAGTCTTATGGCAAGACGTAGCGCTGTGCTAATGCCAAGCTGCTGACTCAATGCTATATGCATCGACATTCGTCACACAGTGGAGTGGGATGAAAACCTGCTCTGGGACGGAGCCAGATGCTCCTTACCTCCATCAATGCAGGGTTAGGATGCCATACTCACCACCACGCCCAAGATCAACAACTGGAACAACTGGAACAGCAAAGGCCTCATCTAATTACATGTCTGGAAAATGATTCCCAGAACACAGGCTGATCACAGGAAGATATTTGTATACAGTAAGAGGGATAACGTTTTGTGTTCCACTTAAGGGTCATAGTGATATGGTTTAAGAGATTGCTATTGTCTTTTGCAGAGTGCTTAAAAGTGGCAATGATATTTCTAGCCATACAGGTGTTATTTCAGTGTTGACATGATGGTGCTAATTTTGAGAGAGAGATTGGCGGTGATAGACTGCTGGTCCTTGTTTTCACTCACCGACTGAGCTCGTACTGGCTCGTTGCATCACTAAAGCAATAGTGCAGGGTTGTGCAGAGTTGCAGACCACTGAGAATGTGAGTGTACAACTGGATATGTGTGTTTGTGTTAGGAAATTAGATCGGGATTTTACAGTTCAGTTCTTTTTATCAATTTAGTTCAAAAAAGACCACCAACATTTGCGATCTACATTGAACCAAATGAGAAATCACATCACACAGATAATGTTGTTTACATCACAAGCTGTAGTATGATGTCACACATAGCAAATTAACACAGAAGCCCAACTAGGTCCTCCTAACACGAAGTGGATTAGCTGTAAGACACATTATCACCCTTTTGGTTCAGAGGGAAAGACGTGGAGGATGTGACAATACTAATAGTGTATAGGCGGATGTTATTGACACTCCAAAATAGAACACAATTCCCTATATAATGCACTACTTTGAGCCAGCTAGGGTGCCATTTCAAATGAACCTAGAGTGAAAAGACACACCTCTACATCAACCACAGAGCAAGAAAGCAATCAATCAAAATAGAATGGTAGTGAATGAGTCCTTATTACTCCACAGAATAACGACACACCCTACACCTACCATCAGCAGTCAGACTTGGCACTGATGGGACTCTGAGCCTGTTGCCACAGCGAAGCAGGGAAGAAAGGAATAAAGGAGAAAGCTTTCCTCTTCAGTAATACTAGCTACCATTCTCCATGACACATCTTAAGCAGAGAGCTGGAGGTATTTTAATTGGAGTCTCCAAAGGCCATGGTTACAGCTTGTTCACTTCACTTTGCCAATATAGCTCTTGTGATCTTTATCCAAGGGAACAGATTGTTTAATTTACTGCATGGCTCGATGCTGCTTTCGCTAGACTCAGAAGTAGGCCTTGTCCCCCAACACACACACATGCACGCACGCACGCACGCACGCACACACACACACACACACACACACACACACACACACACACACACACACACACACACACACACACACTAAGTGTACAGGAACACCTGTGAACACCAAGTTAATCCAGGTGAAATCCAGGTGAAAGCTATGATCCCTTAGACAGGTTAAAAATATGGATTTTTAAGTCTTGAGACAATTGAGAAATGGATTGTGTACGTGTACCATTCGGAGGGTGAAATGGCAAGACAAAATATTTAAGTGCCTTTAAATGGGGTATGTTAGTAGGTGCCAGGTGCACCGGTTTGTGTCACGAAATGCAACGCTGCTGGATTTTTCACACTCAACTGTTTCCACGTGTGTATCAAAAATGGTCCACCATCCAAAGGACATCCAGCACACCTGTGGGAAGCACTGCAGTCAACATGGGCCAGCATTCCTGTGGAAGCCTGGGTTGATAAAAAAAAGATATATAAATCTCAATAAAAATAACATTCATTAAAGATAATGCCGACAAGAAAAATGAAACAATAACACAAATAAAATAAAATTCTTGCCACGTGCAAACACACACATGCGACATTACCCCCCCCCCCCCCCCCCCCCGCCAAATCAGGAAGTTCAGTCCCACTCTAAATACGTTTTTGTGTGTTTCTGTTTTTGTTTTGAGGGCATCGATTTTTTTGTCACAGGAGAAAAACACGTTTCAAATGTAATCTTTAAAGGTCAAAAAAGGTATTGGGAGCTCACATAAACAACTGTCTCAATTTCAACTCCAACAACAACAACGTAATCCTCTCAGAGTGAGGGTGCTGGCAGTGAGAGAGTGGACTCTCCTGGTCTACTGCACGGGCTCAGACTGCCCTGCTCCTTCTAGGTTCTTTCTCTCTCTCTGGACCCCAGGAGTGAGGTCTCCTAAAAACCAGGGAAACTTAGCCAAACATGTTCATCTGTACAATCACCACCAACACCACCAAACCAGACAGCACAGTCTCAGGCTTCCGCTCAGACAGTTACGCATTAATAATAAACCCAGGAATATGGGATCAATAATCTAGTTTAAAGTCTGTTAGTAGACAGACACCTCAGGGGAGGTTATAGACCAGAGAGACAGACAGGCTGAGTCTGGGTTAGGACAATATAATTATAACAATAGTGTTAATGTATGGGTATACAGTGATGTTGGAAGTTTACATACACATAGATCATCATTAAAACTCAGTTTTCAACCACTCCACAAATGTATTTTTAACAAACTATAGTTTTGGCAAGTTGGTTACTACTTTCTACTTTGTGCATGACACAAGTCATTTTTCTAACAATTGTTTACAGACAGATTATTTCACTTATAATTCACTGTATCACAATTCCAGTGGGTCAGAAGTTACATACACTAAGTTGACAGTGCCTTTAAACAGCTTGGAAAATTCCAGAAAAATATGCCATAGCTTTAGAAGCTTCTGATAGGCTAGTTGACATAATTTGAGTCAATTGGAAGTGTACCTGTAGATGTATTTCAAGGCCTATCTTCAAGCCCAGTGCCTCTTTGCTTGACATCATGGGAAAATCAAAAGAAATCAGCCAAGACCTCAGAAAAAAAAGTCTGGTTCATAATTGGGAGCAATTTCCAAATGACTGAATTTACCACGTTCATCTGTACAAACAATAGTACGCAAGTATAATCACCATGGGAGCACACAGCCGTCATACCACTCAGGAAGGAGATGCGTTCTGTCTTCTAGAGATGAACGTACCTTGGTGCAAAAAGTGCAAATCAATCCCAGAACAACAGCAAAGGACCTTGTGAAAATGCTGGATGAAAGAGGTACAAAAGCATCTATGTCCACAGTAAAATGAGTCCTATATCGACATAACCTGAAAGGACGCTCAGCACGGAAGAAGCCACTGCTCCAAAACCGCCATAAAAAAGCCAGACTACGGTTTTCAACTGCACATGGGGACAAAGATCGAACTTTCTGGAGAAAAGTCCTCTGGTCTGATGAAACAAAAAACTGTTTGGCCATAGTGACCATCGTCATGTTTGGAGGAAAAAGAGGGAGGCTTGCAAGCCGAAGAACACCATCCCAACCGTGAAGCACGGGGGTAGCAGCATCATGTTGTGGGGGTGCTTTCCTGCAGGAGGGACTGGTGCACTTCACAAAATAGAAGGCATTATGAGGATGGAAATTTTGTGGATATATTGAAGCAGCATCATAAGATATCAGTCAGAAAGTTAAAGCTTGATCGCAAATGGGTCTTGCAAATGGACAATGACCCCAAGCATACTTCCAAAGTTGTGGCAAAGTCAAGGTATTGGAGTGGCCATCACAAAGCCCTTACCTCAATCCTATAGAACACTTGTGGGCAGAACTGAAAAAGCGTGTGCGAGCAAGGAGGCCTACAAACCTGACTCAGTTACACAAGCACTGTCAGGAGGAATGGGACAAAATTCACCCAACTTATTGTGGAAAGCTTGTGGAAGTCTACCCATAATGACCAAAGTTAAACAATTTAAAGGCAATGCTACCAAATACTAATTGAGTGTATGTAAACTTCTGACCCACTGGGAATGTGATGAAAGAAGTAAAAGCTACTGAGTTTAAATGTATTTGGCTAAGGTGTATATAAACTTCTGACTTCAACTGCAAATATTTCAATATTATAAATATTTGTCCTCACAGGTGGCACCATTTGTAAATCACTGGTGCCTCCAGTGTGGCGATTTTTAACAAAATATTTAAGACAGATACGCTAGTGCTAAATGCTATATACCAGGGTGACAGACAGGTTAATTCTGGGTTAGGGCAGACAGTTCATAAAATGCTATGATGACCCTCTGATGACCCTCTACAAACCAGCTTGGGTAGAGACGACTGGATGCGACCGGCTCGGTTAACTCAGTTAAAAAATTTCCCTTGAAAAAGCAGAGAGTAGGTGATGGGGGAGAGGAAACAGAGGAAGTGAAGGACACCATGTGAGCCATTGGAGGATGAGGCGATCACTATGGCTACAGTAAATGAACAATATTTTTCAAAAACAGCCCAGCGACCAACCGTCTTATGTTATAGAGCTGATTTGTGCACTACTGTCCCTCTCCCATCTCTTACACACAAGTCGCCTTAATCACTCATTAATTTACATTCGCAATCACACAACTCACACACACACTGCTATAGCTTACAATCATTCAGTCACACTCACCTTTCCACTCTGTCAACCACAGCACCTTTTTCGCCTGTTATCCACAGGGAGTCCTAATGACAGAGTGGAATAATAACTACTCAGTACAATAACAAAAAAGGCTAATTACTGAGCAGGGCACTAGCCAATGTACTGGTAATATAATAACAGGGACAAGCAGTAGTGGAGGAAGCTAATAATAGTAAAGTAACAATCAGAAGGTGGATCTCCTCGTCCTCCCCATTCCCTCCTCCTCCTCTTCATCCTCCTCCGTATTTTCCTCCTCCTTCTCCTCCTTCATCCTCCTCTTCTTCCTCCTTCTCCCCTGATCTTTTGTTCTCTATGGTAGGATTCTCATGGTTCTCATTGTTTAGCAAAGTAGAGGGCTGAGGAGGACGCCAGCCCAGATGGAACCCATATCTTCTATGCAATCATGTACGCATGCATGTACATACGTACGGACGTATGCTCACACTCACACAAATGTAACACACACTGGATGGCAAGAGACACTCCGACAGTTCAGGCTCTCTGAAAAAGAGAGGTCATAAAGTATCAAGTCAATTTGAAATATGCTAGTAACTTTCAATGGCACTTCCTTCTTGGTCTTGGGAACCAACATGGCGACACAGGGCTTTCTGCCAACCTTGCACTAACACACCTGTTTGAACTAATTCGGTGCAATTTGGTATAGCCTACGTGCCAGTCTGTTTCGACTCTCTTGCCAACTCCTTATGGAATTGTCATGCCAATCACGTCATGTTTTGGTTTGGCTTGACCGCCATGGAGTTGCCAAGAGCACAAACAGATGTGGGATCATGCAGGCTAGTAATTTGGTGCTTGATGATGTGTGTAGTTGAACAAAAAGTCTACGCGGTCTATGGGTTGCCAGCAACTGGATTGAAGACTACTGTTCTAACGCCATGGCATCAGAGAGGCAAAACATCCCCTGTCTCCTCTTTGTTCCCCTTCTGTGCCAACGCAGCACCCCTCACCATCCACAGGCTGTACAGGAACCCTGTCTATTTCCTGAGGGTGTGGTTATGGTAAACTCAGAGTCTACAGTATGGTACTCCAGTGAGTGTAACCCCGCCTAACCCCCTATCCCTCCATGTGCACGGTCGCCTAGTAACAGCAGTTGAGGGGGGGTGGGGGGGGGGGGGGGGGTCAGAGGTGAAAGAGCTCCCTTGCATGACCATCAGTCAGATAATGGGAGCAGTGGAGAGGGAGGTGTTTGTGTGTACATGCGTATGTGCACTGTGGTTGGAAGCTGTCAGTAGTAACTTTGTGTGTCCACTAGGAACTTGGCAGCTGACATTATCTGGGGGTTGACCGGGAGACACTTCTTTAAAAACATGACTGTGCTCCAGGACAGTGTTTGGCAGGTAGGGATGCTAATGAATGCCTGTCCCTCCACCTCAGACTTTAATTGTGTTTAGATGATGTCACTCAGAGGTCTGAGGGCCTTGCGGCTGCTAGAGATCAACACAACAATGGAGGCAACAACAGCACGCACACGCACGCACGCACGCACGCACGCACACACACACACACACACACACACACACACACACACACACACACACACACACACAATATTGTCTTCTCCACATCCAAAACATTGTCAAACTACAATGAAGGAATGTTCAACCTGTCCAGTAGGACATGACTGATGCTCTAGTGGAACAGGAGGGTGAGCGGTTGTGTTGTTTGCTTTTCCCTAATGTCCTCCTAGGCTACTTCTCTTTGATAAGTGATGCAAGGGCTCTGTTGCTTTTTCTCTCTCTCTCTCTCCCTCTCTCTCTGTCTCTCTCCCTCCCTCTGACCTCTCTCTCTCTCTCTTACACCGGCACTCTGGAGGTGACAGGAGGCATGTTGACACGACAAAGTATGTCAGAGGGAGAAACTGCGAGAAAGAGAGAGGAGAAAGAAAGACAGAGAAGAGATGGGGTGTTGAGAATGAAAGACAGAGAGAAAGACAGAGTCGCTGTAGTAATCCTGTTAGTCAGAGGGAGAAGCAGGGTTTGCTGTTGTGCTTCGGTTTTAAAAGGTTTTCCTCATTCGTGTTAAAAGACGCTGCAACACGCTTTAGATTTCATGTAATTGAATACTCCACCATCTGAGCTACCCTGGCTCGGCTGAACACGTGTTAGCTGGCTAATCCTCTCCCGAGAATGTCTGTACTGTTATGATAGCCCAGTACATATGTCCCAAAATGGCATGCCATTCCCTATATGGTGCACTATTTTGACCAGAGCCCTAGTGCATTATGTAGGGAATAGGGTGCCCCTTTGTTCACAGACCCTGTTCTGTTCACGCGGAGACACTTTTTGTCTGGTTGTTGTGATGAGGAGACGGTGATATTTAATGAACTCACTGAACCCAGACACATTGGGTGTAATAATTGCTGGGCCAATCACAGACACTCTCCCTCTTCGCCTAAGAAGGTGCATTTTATCCACCCACATAGTTCTATTGTTGTGGTGTGATGGAACGTTTGTGAATCCCATTCCTCTGAAAATGATAATTTTCCAGGGTTGGCAATTCTCACATAGAAGAGGAAGCCTACATTTTTATTTTACCTATATTTAACTAGGCAAGTCAGTTAAGAACAAATTCTTATTTTCAATGACGGCCTAGGAACAGTGGGTTAACTGCCTGTTCAGGGGCAGAATGACAGATTTGTACCTTGTCAGCTCGGGGATTTGAACTTGCAACCTTCTGGTTGCTAGTCCAATGCTCTAACCACTAGGCTACCCTGCCGCCGCCCCCTACCTGAAAGTGGATGTACAATAAACAACGTGTGTTTATATGGTCTGTGCGAAAGTTCATATTTAGGATCACGTGTGTTCAGTACGTTAAAGTGTGTGACACAGATACAGGCAGTGTGAAGCAGGACTTGGACACCATAGTAGGAGACATGTGGTGAGAGTGGCCTTGTCATGGCTGGCTATACAGGCCCCTTGGTCCCCTCTCTCATCAACCAGCTCCAGATTATCACTCTCCATATAATCTCTGTATTATCTTCCTTTAAAGAAGAACACTGGACTGGACAGGCAGAACCAGAGCAGGTCTGACTGTAGCACACTGGGATTAACTTAATTTGTAATATGGGAGATGAACACACACACGGAAGCAGGGAGGAGCGTACGCACACACACACATACAGTATCCTAGAGTTTCACAGATTAGTGGACTAAAGATGCATGGGCTTTTTACCACACGGACGTGATACATTTGGAACACTTTGTTCTTTCTTCTCTCTCTCTCTCTCTCTCTCTCTCTCTCTCTCTCTCTCTCTCTCTCTCTCTCTCTCTCTCTAATCCTCTCCCATTCCAAATGCAAGAATGGAATTGGTTTATTAATCTTGTTCTATGGCAGCGATTCCCAAAATCGTTCCGAGGCCCCCCCCCTGGGTGCATGTTGTGTTTTTTGCCCTAGCACTACACAGCTGATTCAAATAACCAACTCACCATCACGCTTTAATTATTTGAATCAGCTGTGTGGTGCTGTGCTACAGCAAAAACCAAAATGTGCACCCCTTGGGGGCCCCAGGACCAAGTTTGGGAAATGCTATTCTATGGAGTGTGTGTTGTCTCCTCACAATTGGCTGCGTCCAGTCAGATAGTGTGAAAGGTCAGGACCCTAAACTGACACCACAATGCTCATGGGCCACATACAGCAGGAGAACAATGTGGAATATTCCAGATAGAAATGTCACAGAGTTGGTATGAATCCTAATTTCACGTCAGAGAGCCATGTTGGTTCTTCATAACCTATTTTACAGATGTAGGACCTTAACTTGAGCCAGTTTGCTACAACAGGAAAATATTCCTACAGCAACTGGAAATGTGAATTATTGTGTAGATTATAATTCATGGACATTTTTGTAGGGGTTGATCCATTTTTCTTAAGGGGAAATCAAGTGGAAATTACAAACTTCAGAAGCCTTTTAAAACCTCAAATACACTACAGGTTTTTACATTACCTGCATTGCAGGAAACTTCTCCTGCAACAGTGATATCGAAAATGGTGATCTTGCCACCCCTCATAGCCTGGCCACCCCTCATAGCCTGGCCACCCCTCATAGCCTGGCCACCCCTCATAGCCTGGCCACCCCACATAGCCTGACCACCCCACATAGCCTGACCACCCCTCATAGCCTGGTTCCTCTCTAGATTTCTTCCTAGGTTCTGGCCTTTCTAGGGAGGTTTTCCTAGCCACCGTGCTTCTACACGTGCATTGCTTGCTGTTTGGGGTTTTAGGCTGGGTTTCTGTACAGCACTTTGTGACATCAGCTGATGTAAGAAGGGCTTTATAAATAAATTAGAATGATTGATTTGATCTGAGTATTTCACAATATTTTGTCCTGAAGAATGTACCCTGAATCTGTCCCATTCTGACCACTCTCATTCAGGCTATTGAAGGAGGCTATTGAAGGAAGTCGACCACTTTTGTCAAAGAAAAATTCCCCTGCTCGGGAGCAAGGCAACACAACCCTGCTATATTTACCTAATGGTACCTGTGTCTCAAATTAAGTATGGACTCGAACAGCTTTCCAGACCCTTTCCATGCCACCTGAACCTGAATAGATGAATAAGAATGAAGGAGGATCGGCATTGGCTAATTAACTCAGTCTATGCGTGCATGGAAAGCAGACTCTCTTAATTTAGTCATTTGGTTGTCCGCAGGGACGCTGTTAGTACTGCTCATGTTGTCCTATCCTTACAGGAACAAGTTGGTGCATCATTTGTAGGTATATGGACACACAAACGTTTATACACACATTTTTGTAAGCCCTTTTCACTACTTACTTGTGTACAGTTTATATTTTTACCACAGGAGGCTGGTGATGGGAGAACGGCTCATAAAAATGGCCGGAACGGGGCAAATGGAATGGCATCAAACACATGGTTTCCATGTATTTGATACCATTCCATTCCACCATTCCACCTTTACCATCAAATAAAATAAAATAGTATTAGTCACATGCGCCGAATACAACAGGTGTAGATTTTACAGTGAAATGCTTACTTACGAGCCCCTAACCAACAATGCAGATAAAAAATATGAATAACAATAATAAGTAAAAGTAACACGTAATTAAAGAGCAGCAGTAAAATAACAATAGCGAGACTAGGGGGGGTCCTGGTACATAATCAATTGTGCGGGGGCACCGGTTAGTTGAGGTAATATGTACATGTAGGTAGAGTTATTAAAGTGACTATGCATAGATGATAACAACAGAGAGTAGCAGCGGTGTAAAATAATAGGGGGGGGGGGGGGGGGGGCAATGCAAATAGTCTGGGTAGCCATTTGATTAGGTGTTCAGGAGTCTTATGGCTTTATGGCTGTTTAGAAGCCTCTTGGTTGACATGTTTAAAGGTCTTACTCACATGATCACACAGTCTTCTGGAACAGCTGGTGCTCTCATGCATGTTTCAGTGCCATTTGCCTCGAAGCGAGCATAGAAGTAGTTTAGCTTGTCTGGTAGGCTCGTGTCACTGGACAGCTCTCGGCTGTGCTTCCCTTTGTAGTCTGTAATGGTTTGCAAGCCCTGCCACATCCGACGAGCGTCAGAGCCGGTTTAGTATGATTCAATCTTAGTCCTGTATTGACGCTTCGTCGGAGGGCATAGCCGGATTTCTTATAAGCTTCCGGGTTTGAGTCCCACTCCTTGAAAGCGGCAGCTCCATGGCTTCTGGTTGGGGTATGTTCATACAGTCACTGTGGGGACGACATCATCGATGCACTTATTGATGAAGCCAATGACTGATGTGGTGTACTCCTCAATGCCATCGGAGGAATCCTGGAGCATATTCCAGTCTGTGCTAGAAAAATAGTCCGGTAGCTTAGCATCTGCATCATCTGACCCCTTTTTTTATTGATCTAGTCACTGGTGCTTCCTGCTTTCATTGTTGTAAGCAGGAATCAGGAGGATAGAATTATGGTCAGATTTGCCAAATGGAGGGTGAGGGAGAGCTTTGTATGCATCTCTGTGTGTGGAGTAAAGGTGGTCCAGAGTTTTTTTTCCTCAGGTTGCACATTTAACATGCTGATAGGATTTAAGTTTCCCTGCATTAAAGTCCCTAGCTACTAGGAGCGCCGCCTCTGGGTTATGCATTTTCTTGTTTGCTTATGGCGGAATACAGCTCATTCAATGCTATCTTAGTGCCAGCCTCTGACCGTGGTGGTATGTAAACAGCTACGAAAAATACAGATGGAAACTCTCTAGGAAGATAGTGTGGTCTACAGCTTATCATGAGATACTCTACCTCAGGCGAGCAATAGTTCGAGACTTCCTTAGATATCGTGCACCAGCTGTTATTTATAAAAATACATAGCCCGGCGCCCCTTGTCTTACCAGACGCCACTGTTCTATCCTGCCAGTGCAGTGTATAACCAGCCAGCTGTATGTTGATAGTGTCGTCGTTCAGCCACGACTCTGTGAAGCATAAGATATTACAGTTTTGAATGTCCCGTTGGTAGTTTAATCTTGCGCCTAGGTCATCTATTTTATTCTACAAAGATTGCACGTTTGCTATCAGAATGGAAGGAAGTGGGCGTTTATTCCATCGCCTACGAATTCTCAGAAGGCAACCCGCCCTTTGGCCCCTTTTTCTCAGCCTCCTCTTCACGCAAATCACGGGCCTGTTCTCGAGAAAGCAGTATATTGTTCAAGTCGGGCTCGTCAGACTAGTTATAGGAAAAAAAGGATTCTGCCAGTCCATGGTGAGTAATCGCAGTCCTGATGTCTAGATGTCCAGATGTTGTTTTCGGTTATAAGAGACGGTAGCGGCAACATTATAAACAAAATAAGTTACAAAAAAAACCACACCTCGTCTGGACACCTTTGAATCAAAATGCCTCCGCTGCATACTGGGCATAACATGGCACTACTATATCCCGAACTCCACAAGTCGACCCCTTGTCTCCTCCCTGGAGACAAGGGGTAGACTGTTTGCTGACCTGGTTAGATCAAACTCATCTCTGGAGCCTGCCCTTATCCTCAAGGAGCCATTCCCTAACTGGCCACACCCAAGAGGAAGACCAAGAGCCAGGTGGTCTGACCAGTTGGAGGATGACCTTCTCAACCTGGGACTCAACACGACATAAGCCTGGGACCTGGCCCAGAATAGGACATCATGGAGATCCATATGTTGAGGTGCTATGCTCCAAGGAGAACGAAGATGAGTGATTGACACTATTGAACCTGTAAAATCATTTACATTTCGGTCATTTCTCTGCTGCTTAAGATCATATTGCAGTTCACAAAACATAACATAACAGCTCAACATGTGTATAAGACATGCATGGCACATTTTTACATTTGACTCTTCAGTCACTTAGCAGACGCTCTTATCCAGAGCGACTTACAGTAGTGATGGCATACATTTTCATAGTGGTCCACCGTGGGAATCCAACCCACAATCCTGCTGTTGCAAACGCCATACTCTACCAACTGAGACACATGGTACCTCAGCTGCTATTACTGAGCTGCACAGCCTACACTAGACACAGAGGCCATGGCACCCTATTTCCTGCATAGTGCACTACCCTATGGGCCCTGGTCAAAAGTAGTGCACCAAATATGGAATAAGGTGCAGTTATCTCCGGTCTGTGATACTGTTGAATGCTCTGTGCAGCTATGTCTGTCTGTCTGTCTGTCTACTCAGGTGTTATGTGTGTTTACTGATGCGTCACTTGTGTGATGTCTCCAATGGTATCCAAATTATTTCTGTGTCACAAACAGATCTTTTTCTAATCTGTTCCTTTGTCTGTTTTCTACACTCAGGAGTGGCACACGCAAGCACACACACATGCACACGCACGCACACGCGCACACACACACACACACACACACACACGTAGTTGAGGAGAACTTGGTGATGAATAATAACAAACTCATATGTGAATAAATGCTATAGTTCATAAACTTACAGCGATGAATCTAGCCAGCTTGCAAGTCTTCACATTAACACTCAGATACTATAATAACATTCATTCTAAGATAACTTTATGTGATTATTTAGAGGGTGATAGGACTTATGAACTGTTTATAGCGGTTATAGGCCAAGCTTTAATTTATCAAGTATATTTTAGCCAGAGATGTGAGGTTGGAACCAGTGCATAATCTAATGTAATGTGCTTTGTGTAGATAACATTCACCAATGCAAAATAGTGAATAGTCAATCAAAGTGAATGGTCAAAGTGAATAGTCAAACAAAATGAGGAATGCATTTACTCAAATATTGCTTGCTAACAAGGTTTCAAACATAAAAAGATACGCAGTAACCTATTCATCTAAAAACTATGGCATACTGCTTATACCAGGAGTAACTCCCATCATCTAATTAACAACCCTTTGTTTGGCCAAAACAAGAAACAAAAGGCATGAAAACACCACACGCATTCTTGAATCTAATTATCACAGCTCTTATTTTTCTTGTTTTCTCCTGGTGTTTATCTACAAAGCGCTCATGCAGAAACTTCTTATGTATCTATCATCATTTTCAATTGAGACTTACAAATGACCAAACCCGGTCTCAGGCTTGAATAACACTGGAGGCCCCTTCGGTCTCCACGGAGTTGGGTAAAGCTGATTTTTTTTGTGCCCTTTACGTGGAACAACTTACAGAGCTCTCTGAAATGAGATGTTCTGGTCCCCCTGAGTTGATTATTTGAATCAGCTGTGTAGTGCTAGGACAACAACCAAAATGTGCATCCCTTGGGGTCCGGAGAACCGAGTTTGGAAAACCCTGCTCTATGTTGATAAATGTGTCTGTTTTAATATGTTTTGTAAATTGCATATTATATGTGTTTGATTTATGTAGGGCTCATCTGGCTCATCTGTAAAATAGACCCGGGTCTCAGTATGACTTATCTGTCTAAAAGAAGGTTAAATAAATACAGATTTTTTAGCAAAATCTGAGTCGCTCCCTCTTTGGACTGACCGCCGTCCATCGAACAGATTATCAAAGTAACTCTGTTAAAATAAATCCATAGCACTTACAGTACAATAAAACATATACAAATTCACAGCTCTTTATGAACTCTGGAAACAAACCAAACATGACAATTTAATTCACATAGTAAAAAATTAAAATGTCAATTCAAGTTTGCATCTGCCTTCACACGGTGTCCATGCTCTCAGGATCTGTGGGAATGTCCCACCCCAGAGAAAACCACGGATAAAGTGTGTTTGACTCTTGTGATAGCCAACAGATGGTCAGCCATCCGGATAATGTCATAAATCGTGATTGAGTCATCACGCTGGGCCTCAGCGCCTGCAATTCGCTAGATGCGAGTATCATCTCCTCTCATTTTCAACCACGCACACACGTACGCACGCACACACACACACACGCGCACACGCACACGCACACGCACACACACACACACACACACACCCACACACACACACACACACACAAACACTTACTTCCAGGCTACAACACTAACACTCCTCATTAGTCATTGTAGTTGCTCCTCGACAGAAGTGGTCAAAGGTGGACCTAAGGCCTCAATCTCCTGCTGCCCATCAGATTATTCAGAATCAGTGCTTACACCTCAGAAATGGAAGGATTCAATTTGACACACTTTTCCTCTCCTTTCAAACGTTTAGAGTCTCGGAAGTCCCAGTCCAAGAGCAAAAGCACTCCAGTAGGTCTGGGGATCATGTCAGATTTTCTTGGCCACTTCTTAAGGGCGGAAAAACAATTCACCGATCAAATCACAAGTGTAGGTGCGTGGCGCTTAATATGTGGGCAGGAATTGTGCTGGTGAAAAATAACTCCCTCTGGATGGATTTTTGTCTCTCCTCTCTGCCTAACCGATGCTGGTGTTGTCAGCAGACGTGTGTGCTGGAACATTGTTTACATTGTCAGAGGCAACCCGTCTGCCTAGGGACACTAGAATTTTCTCATTCACACAGCATTCACACAGAATTAGCAGGTGTGCATCTGTACTTGTGAGAAAAGGTGTGATAATGTACCTGTGTGTGTTGTTATCAACAGGGAGAAAAAGCCTTTCCTCAAGTACACACAAACACAAGACTAAAGAAACCCTTCACACTTCTCTTTCACAGGACAAGGAGGACATGAGAGAAAATGGTTTGGGGTGTGAAAATAGTGCTTCTCAGATGTTCTGCTATACACTTGCTTCCTCGCCGTGGGGGAGAGAAGCATCCAAAATATCCCTCCCTCCCTATATTTCGCTCTCCTCTTCCTCTCTCATCCTCTCTCTCTCGCTTTTCCATCGCTCTCAGTGTGAGCGTATATATATACAAGTGCCAGGTTAGGAATGAGTGCAGAGTGAAAAATGTATGTTGGTCTATCCTCCCATGAATTCGTCCATCCATCCAACCAACAGAGAGTGAGTTGGCTCACTGAATAGCAACGTCATGTCCTATTCCTGATACATTTGAACAAAAGCCATCCTAAACGGTGCTGTAGAACACGGCCATTAATTGGATGCTTCAGCCTCGTTAGTGACAACACACAAAATGGATTCAAGGAAAAGGTCCATCAAGTAACTCTAGAGTCTCGTTAGTAATTTGGTCGGGGGAACATTACAAGGATGTTTTGGTTGTTGTTATGCTCAAAAGGGGAGAGAGGGAAATAGAGAATGAGATTAATAAAGAGAGAGTGAGAGAGAGAGAGAGAGAGAGAGAGAGAGAGAGAGAGAGAGAGACACCAGGAGAGAGAGAGATGGACGGAGAGAGAAAGACCCAGAGACAGAGAGAGGCCATATAACGAGGAACATTCGAGTGAACTCTTGTCGTCTGACTGTGGCTCTGTTCGTGTGACTAAACCTCCAGTGCAGAAGCACAGGCAGAAGCACATGCAGCACGTGTCTCTGGTCATTAACATGCACGGAGTCTCCGCACATCACTGAAAGGCCAGAGAGAGACTGCAATTTCATTTCCCAAGAAGAAGTCATCGTCGTCGTCATCCTCCCCACTCTCCGAGGAGTTCATTTAAAATGCCCTCCAACCACTATTTAGCCTCAATTGCATTTGAAGGAAACGGACGTGTTAGAGAGTGAAAATGTAGAGAAAATATTTCTGTCTGGACCGCAGTTAAGAAGCAGAAAATGACACGGCAACGTTTGGAACGTGAAATGTCACGAAGACACGATTCCTCGGCCCCATCCATGTGCTCTCAGTCTAAGGACCTCACAACAACCACAGTCACAGCCTGGGTGATTCCCTATGAGGAGAATAGAGAAGGAGAGTCCGGTTGAAAACCGAGCCTGTAGCTTCTGATGAAGATCAGTGAAATGACGGAGATACAGTATGATTCTGCTGGATAATGTGGGCGCCAACACAATAGAGAGAGCCTGTGTAATCAATGAATAGTAAATATTACACAAGTTCCAAAAGAATAAAGACCTTTCAAATGTCATATTATGTCTATATAAAGTGTTGTAGCAATGTGCAAATAGTTCAAGTACTATTTTTGGCAACAGGTCACTCATTTTGCTGCTGTGATTGCACACTGTGGAATTTCACCCAATAGGTGTGGGAGTTATCATAATTGGATTTGTTTTCTAATTCTTTGTGGGTCTGTGTAATCTGAGGGAAATATGTGTCTCTAATATGGTCATACATTTGGAAGGAGGTTAGGGAGTGCAGCTCAGTTTCCACCTCATTTTCTGGGCAGTGTGCACATAGCCTGTCTTCTCTTGAGAGCCAGGTCTGCCTATGACAACCTTTCTCAATAGCAAGGCTATGCTCTCTGAGTCTGTACATAGTCATCAGTCACATTGGTCAGGTATTCTGCCACTGTGTACTCTCTGCTTAGGGCCAAATAGCATTCTAGTTTGTTCAGTTTTTTGTTAATTCTTTCCAATGTATCAAGTAATTATCCTTTTGATTTTTCATGATTTGGTTGGGTCTAATTGTGTTGCTGTTCTGGGGCTCTGTGGGGTGTGTTTGTGTTTGTGAAAAGAGCACCAGGACAAACTTGCTTAGGGGACTCTTCTCCAGGTTAATCTCTCTGTAGGTGATGGCTTTGTTATGGAAGGTTTGGGAATCGCTTTCTTTTAGGTGGTTGTAGAATTTAACGGCTCTTTTCTGGATTTGGATAATTAGCGGATATCGGCCTAATTGTGCTCTGCATGCATTATTTGGTGTTTTACGTTGTTCCCAGAGGATATTTTTGCTGATTTATCCATGCAGAGTCCAGAACTCACAGCCATAAAGGGCAATGGGTTCTATAACTGATTCAAGTATTTTTAGCCATTATGTAAATGTTCTGGTTCCTTTTGATGGCATAGAAGGCCCTTCTTGCCTTGTCTCTCAGATCATTCACAGCTTTGTGGAAGTTACCTGTGGCGCTGATGTTTAGGCCGAGATATGCATCATTTTTTGTGTGCTCTATGGCAACGGTGTCTAGATGAAATTTGTATTTGTGGTCCTGGCAACTGGAACTTTTTTGGAACATTATTATTTTTGTCTTACTGAGATTTACTGTCAGGGCCCAGGTCTGTCAGGGCCCAGGTATGACAGAATCTGTGCAGAAGATCTAGGTGCTGCTGTAGGCCCTCCTTGGTTGGGGACAGAAACACCAGATCATCAGCAAACAGCAGAGATTTGACTTCAGATTCTAGTAGGGTGAGTCCAGGTTCTGCAGATTGTTCCAGTGCCCTCGCCAATTCGTTGATATATGTGTTGAAGAGGGTGGGGCTTAAGCTGCATCCCTGTCTCAGCCCACGGCCCTGTGGAAAGAAATATGTGTTTTTTTTGCCAATTTTATCCGCACACTTTTTGTTTGTGTACATGGATTTTATAATGTCGTATGTTTTTCCCCCAACACCACTTTCCATCCATTTGTATAGCATACCCTCATGCCTGCCAAATTGAGTCAAAAGCTTTTTTGAAGTCAACAAAGCACGAGAAGACTTTGCCTTGGCTTGCTTCATTTGCTTGTCAATCAGGGTGTGCAGGGTGAATACGTGGACTGTCGGATTGTCATTTGGTAAAAAGCGAATTTGACATTTGCTCAGTCAGTTGTTTTCGCTGAGGAAATGTGAAGTCTGCTGTTAATGATAATGCAGAGGATTTTCCCAAGTTTGCTGTTGACGCATATCCCACAGTAGTTATTGGGACCAAATTTGTCTCCACTTTTGTGGATTGTGGTTATCAGTCCTTGGTTTCAAATATTGGGAAAGATGCCAGAGCTGAGGATGATGTTAAAGTGCTTAAGTATGGCCAAATTGGAATTTGTGGTCTGTATATGTTATCATTTTATGTAGGATACCATAAACACCACAGGCCTTTTTGGGTTAGAGGCTTTATATTTTGTCCTGTCGTTCATTCAATGTAATTGGAGAATCCAGTGGATTCTGGTAGTCTTTAATAGCTGATTCTAAGATTTGTAACTGATACATATGTTTTTGCTGTTTGTTCTTTTTTAAAAGGCCAAAAAGATTGGAGAAGTGGTTTATCCACACATCTCCGTTCTGAATAGATAACTCTATTCAATTATGGTTGTTTTGTCATAGTTGTGTCTAGGGGGGGCGTATATTTCACCTTCCGGTATGTGTTTGTCCCCCTGTGTGCAGAGAGTGTCAGGTTCTTGCCCAGTATTGGCATTTAGGTCGCTACAGACTGGTACATATCCCTGGGCCTGGAAATGGTTGCTCTCCCCCTCTAGGATGGAGAAGCTGACATTGTTAAAGCATCTCTCGCTCACGCTCTTTCTCGCTCTCTCTTTAACTGCCTAAAATAGGGCCAATAGAGAAGAAAAACAGTGATTGAGAGAAAACACCTATTTTGCCCTCTCTGTGTCTTTGCTTTGCAGGAGATGAATGTTTGTTAATCAGTGCTCTGTAGTAGGGCATTATTTAGTCATTTAGGATCATGAATTGACTACAGGGGCATCAAAGGACTTTTAAAAACTTTATAGTTTCCCTTAAGTGTCTTTCTGTTACATACTTTTGATTAGAATCTCTGGTTCTCTGGTCCTGGAGATCCTGGGCCTGTCGTAACAACTCACCTCTGATTAGGAGCGCTGATCTAGGACCTGTCCATATGATCCAATTTTCTATGATCTAAAAGACTAAACTTACTAATCTGCTGCTATACCAAACTCCAGGTGTGTGTTCTGTCCAGCCTCGTGCTTCACGTTTTTCCTCATGTCTTTGGTCTATGAATAGGGAAAGGGGGATACCTAGTCAGTTGTCCAACTGAATGTATTCAAATGAAATGTGCCTTGTGCATTTTATTTTTTTTACCTTTATTTAACTAGGCAAGTCAGTTAAGAACAAATTCTTATTTTCAATGATGGCCTAGGAAAGTGGGTTAACTGCCTGTTCAGATTTGTACCTAGTCAGCTCGGGTGTTTGAACTTGCAACCTTCCGGTTACTAGTGCAACTCTCTAACCACTAGGCTACCTTGACAACCCCATTCAACCCAACCCTTCTGAATCAGAAAGGTGTGGGGGGCTGCCTTAATCAACATCCACGTCTTTGGCGTCCGGGGAACAGTGCCTTGCTCAGTGGCAGAACAACCGATTTTTACCTTGTCAGCTCAGGGATTCAATCCAGCAACCTTCCGGTTACTGGCCCAACGCTCTAAATACTAGGCTAGGCTACCTGCCACCCATATAACTCCCAAGAGAAAAAATTACTGCCTGTCACAACAGGGAGACGTTCTATGAATGGACCCTTATTTTCCACATATTACAGAGAAGATCTTTTAGTGGAAGAGAGTGGGTAGAGGAAGAAATTGAGTCTGTGAGCGTGCCATATGCATGCGTGCGTACGTATAAATGTGTACCTTTAGGTGGGTGTGTGTGTGCGCGTTCGTGCCTCTATACTTGTGTGTGTGTGTTGCCATTGTGTTTTTATTTGGCCATGCAATGCTGTGCGGTGGTAACAACAGACCCTTTCAGTGAAAGGTCAGAAAGACAGCACTCTTTTCCCCCTGAAGAGCGGCCGTCTGGCTCAGGAGAAAACAGCAGAAAACAAACCCTCCTACCATGGTGACTCACTGGCTGTTAAAAGGAGATTATGTTTCTCCTTTTCCTCTCCTCCCTCCACCTTCCCTCCTCTTCTCCCGGTCTGGTCGGCAGGTAAGGAAATCTCCTCTCTCACCACCGACAGCCATTGTCTGGAGTGGCCAGACCCATTTGGCCTGACAGGAATTAGATTTATTTGAGTGGCTGTGTTGGGTAGATGGGGGGATTAACAGAAGTGGGCAGAGTTATGTGTGTCAGGTATAGAGAGGGAAGAGGGAGCTATTGAAAGACAGTTAATAACAGGAGCAGCCTACCACTGTCCGACTGGGGGAATCAAGTAAATAGTTCCACAATATTTCAGCCTATGGTTGTGCTGAGGCCCTCAGGAGTGAAAGAATTGATATGAAAATATAATGCAGCTAGCTGCTGGGCCAACAGCTCTTTCATCCATCCTCTCCCCACAGACGGAGACCACAAACACACAATTAAAGACAATCCTGGACACTGTTTACATCTCATCTCACACATCTCACACTGGCTAACACTGAGGGGGATAAAAATATACTAACTGGGAGAGAGAACAAACAATATGATAAAGACATACTGTACGTCCTTGGGTAGGTTTGACACACACACGAGCGCCCACACACACACACACGCACACGTACACACACAGGGTTGAGATAATAATAGTGTAGAGGCGAAGGACTACAGAAAAAGTTAGAAGGAAATGAAGAGGTGCTGATTGAGAGGGAGATGGCGCAGATCTGGCACAGCAAGAGAGGAGAGAAAAACCAGAGAAAAACACTAGCAGATGGAAAAAGAGGCTTTACCTGATTTTCACCTCTTTTCTCCTGGGAACGAGAAACCTTTTGTGTTAAGTGCTAGTGCACACACACACACACACACACACACACACACACACACACACACACACACACACACACACACACACACACACACACACACAGAGAACCCCCATTGTTTGTCTTATCCTCCTCAGTGCTTACAGCAGCACAGCCATTCACATTCTCTCCCCCTCTCCCTTTTCCAGTTGAGGGTCTAAAACACAAATTACTCTTCTTATTGGAATTGTTCACTAATTGAACAGCTCTTAGTGACAAATGACAGAGTGGTGAATCTTGGGAAATAGGCCTGTCAAAGAGCATCAGCTTCAGGGTCTGTGTCAAAGTCTCTAACGATCTCTGAATGTGTGTGTGTGCGAGTGTGTGCGTGCGTGTGTGTGCGTGTGTGTGTGTGTGTGTGTGTGTGTGTGTGTGTGTGTGCACCTGGGTGCTGCTTATGTGTGTGTGCACGTGCCTGTGTATGTGCGTCAGTATCAGTCTGTCTGTCTCATTGTATCTCAGTCATTCCCAGTCTGTGGGTCTCATTGTATCTCAGTCATTCCCAGTCTGTGGGTCTCATTGTATCTCAGTCCTTCCCAGTCTGTGCGTCTCATTGTATCTCAGTCATTCCCAGTCTGTGGGTCTCATTGTATCTCAGTCCTTCCCAGTCTGTGCGTCTCATTGTATCTCAGTCATTCCCAGTCTGTGGGTCTCATTGTATCTCAGTCCTTCCCAGTCTGTGCGTCTCATTGTATCTCAGTCATTCCCAGTCTGTGGGTCTCATTGTATCTCAGTCATTCCCAGTCTGTGGGTCTCATTGTATCTCAGTCCTTCCCAGTCTGTGGGTCTCATTGTATCTCAGTCATACCCAGTCTGTGGGTCTCATTGTATCTCAGTCATACCCAGTCTGTGGGTCTCATTGTATCTCAGTCATACCCAGTCTGTGGGTCTCATTGTATCTCAGTCATACCCAGTCTGTGGGTCTCATTGTATCTCAGTCATACCCAGTCTGTGGGTCTCATTGTATCTCAGTCATACCCAGTCTGTGGGTCTCATCACTGTCTTATCTCAGTGTTTTGGCTCTCGGTTTACATATCAAAGTGCATCTCTGATTACGTAGTTTATTTCCAACAGGTCGTGTCTAATCTATGACTGTCAATTTCTGCTTATTCCCAATATAAGAGTTTATACAGTACTATACCGAACAAAAATATAAACGCAACATGCAACGATTTCAAAGATTTCTAAGATTTTACTGAGTTACAGTTCATATAAGGACATCAGTCAACTTAAATAAATGATTTAGGCCCTAATCTATGGATTTCACATGACTGTGCAGGGGCTTAGCCGTGAGTGGGCTTGGGAGAACACAGGCCCACCTCCTTGGGAACCAGGCACACCCACTGGGGAGCCAAGCCTAGCCAATCAGAATGTGCTTTTCCCCACAAAAGGGCTTTATTACAGACAGAAATACTCCTCAGTTTCATCAGCTGTCCGGGTGGCTGGTCTCAGACAATCCTGTTGGTGAAGAAGTCAGATATGGGGGTGCTGGGCTGGCATGGTTACACGTTGTCTGCGGATGTGAGGCCGGTTGGACGTACTGCCAAATTCTCTGAAATGACAGTCTAGTGGCGGCTTATGGTGGAAATTCCTGCAGTCAGCATGTCAACTGTTGTGTAACAAAACTGCACATTTTAGAGCTGCCTTTTATTGTACTCAGCACAAGGTGCACATGTGTAATAACTATGCTGATTAATCAGCTTCTTGATATGTTACACCTGTCAGGTGGATGGATTATCTTGGCAAGGGAGAGATACTCACTAACAGGGATGTTAACAAATTTGTGCACAACATTTTAGAGTAATAAGCTTTTTGTTTTCATGGAACATTTATGGAATCTTTTATTTCAGCTCATGGAGCATGGGACCAACACTTTACATGCTGCTTCATATCTTTGTTCAGTATATTTTGATGTCTTACTGACCCAATATTTCAGGTGTATTTCATTATTATGTTAGTAATTATATGACTTATAATATATCATTGTATTATTCTTACATACAGTCTGTGATTTCATTGGTGTTCTGTCCATCAGTGTGTCTGATTGTGTTTTAGGAGTTTGGATATGGATAGGGCTGGGAGGTAAGTTTTGACAGGCAAACTCTCTGGATAAATCAAGTACAAAGTAATTAACTTCTTTCAACCCACCCATTTTCGTTTTCTCATTAAGGAAAAAAATCTAAACCTGCACTGTAGTCTTCAATCATGCTTTGTTTTCTTCTTAAATAGTAATTAGTTCATATTGAACAGCTTGTAGTGGCAAACAACAGGGGTTCACCTTGTCTTCAGCTGGGGGCAGGATGGATAGACAGATCCTCTCTCTCCCTCTCTATCTCCCTCTTTGCACTACTGTGAGGACTAATGAGCAGGAATAGATAAAAAGTAGACGACGAAACCCAAACAGAGCTGTACTGAGGGGATGATACCATCCAGAGAGGGAAAAGATATGAGAGGAGACAGAAACAAAGAGAGAATACTGTATAAAGAATGTACAGTGCATTCTGAAAGTATTCAGACCCCTTCCCTTTTTCCACATTTTGTTACGTTAAAGGCATATTCTAAAATGGATTATATACTTTTTCTACTCATCAATCTACACACAATACCCCGTAATGACAAAGGGAAAAAACAGTTTAAAAAAAATGTATTACAAATAAAAGACAGAAACAACCTAATTTACATAAGTATTCAGACCCTTTGCTATGAGAATTGAAACTGAGCTCAGGTGCATCCGGTTTCTTTTGATCATTATTGAGATGTTTCTACAACTTGACTGGTGTCCACCTGTGATTCAATTGATTGGACATGCTTTGGAAAGGCACACAACTGTCTATATAAGGTCCAACAGTTGACAGTGCATGTCAAAGCAAAAACCAAGCCATGAGGTTGAAGGAATTGTCCGCAGAGCTCCGAGACAGGATTGTCGAGGCACAGATCTGGGAAAGGGAACCAAAAAAATGTCTGCAGCATTGAAGGTCCCCAAGAACACAGTGGCCTCCATCATTCTAAAATGGAATAAGTTTGGAACCACCAAGACTCTTCATAGAGCTGGCTGCCTGGCCGAACTGAGCAATCGGGGGAGAAGGGCCTTGGTCAGGGAGGTGATCAAGAGCCCAATGGTCACTCTAACAGAGCTCCAGAGTTCCTCTGTGGAGATGAGAGAGCCTTCCAGAAGGACATCTCTCCAGCACTCTACCAATCAGGCCTTTATGGTAGAGCGGTCAGACCGAAGCCACTCCTCAATTAAAGGTACATGACAGCCCACTTGGAGTTTGACAAAAGGCACCTAAAGGACTCAAAGACCATGAGAAACAAGATTCTCTGGTCTGATGAATGCCAAGTGTGATGTCTGGAGGAAACTTGGCACCATCCCTACGGTGAAGCATGGTGGGGGCAGCATCATGCTGTGGGGATGTTTTTCAGCGGCAGGGACTGGGAGATTAGTCAGGATCGAGGGAAAGATGAACAGAGCAAAGTACAGAGAGATCCTTGATGAAAACCTGCTCCAGAGCCCTCAGGACCTCAGACTGGGGTGAAGATTCACTTTCCAAAAGGACAATGACACTAAGCACATAGCCAAGACAACGCAGGAGTGGCTTCAGGACAAGTCTCTGTATGTTCTTGAGTGGCCCAGACCATCGCTGGCAAAGGTGCTTTAACAAACTAGTGAGTAAAGGGTCTGAATACTTGTAAAATGTCATGTCAGTTTTTTTGCAAAATGTTCTAAAAACCTGTTTTTGCTTTGTCATTATGGGGTATTGTGTTAAGGTTGATGAGGGAAAAAAGCAATTGAATTAATTTTAGAATAAGGCTGTAACCTAACAAAATGTGGAAAAAGTCAAGGGGTCTGAATACTTTCCAAATGCACTTGATCTGTTCAGAAAATGCAGCATTAATTGCCTTGTGTGTTGGATTTGAAGCAGACAAATGAATCATGCCTTTTGGACTAGCTAGCACTGTCTGCAGATGCTGTATCCATGAATGTTGATTCTGAGTGAATGTCTAGTACTCCGAGGCATAACAACAGAACATGACTGTGCTGCAGGCCATGTTCTGGCTCACTAATACAAATACAAATTGCAACATTCAAAATGCATAGCTTAAACATGTTCACACACACACACCCACTAAAAACATTTATTTAACTCCTGCTCCTACCCCAACCTCCTCTCCTGTCCACCCCGACACACACAATTACAAACATACAATCATGTGAGGCACATCATCACATGTACACGGCAAATAGGTCTCTCTCTCTCTCCCTTCCCTCCCTCCTTCTCCAGCTGTTACGGACTGTTTCTGTTCCTCCTCCCTCAGGCTCACAAACGTACAGAGAGAAGAGGGGTGGGGGGGCATTAGACTCGCATGACGAGACTCAGCGTACCATAAAGAGGCAGCTTCCTGCCGAGCACAAACAATGCACCCTGGCTTTCTCTGGCAATTTGTTCCACCAACTAAATGCAGCCTGAATGCACGATTGATGAGTCAGTCCGAAACAATTTGTATTTATATTTTCTCCCCACCGCACATTTTTCTGTGTCACATCTCCCAGTGGAATAAATCAACCAGTCTCATTCTGAAAGGGCAAACAAAGCCTAGGTCAGCCCAAGGAGAGAGCTGTATCTGCCGTATCGTACGCCACTGCAAAGTTTGACCTGTTTTCAGGCCACCTGAAGCGAGACCGATTCAAGACTAAGACCTGAAAAATGCGAGTCTAATTCAAGACCATGACTGTAATTTGATCAAATCACCACCATAATAAGAGTTCAAAATGTCCAGTATTTCAGTGTTCATATTTCAGTACATATGGATTCTTTAGACATTCAGAACAGTAAAAAAAATCCATGGCCACTCTACAAATTATTACTAACCCATACACAGTGGGGAACAATGAGGGCCTTCTACGCCAGGGTTTTATTTGGCTCCACAAGATTTCTGAGGGGGGGACATAAGTGTACATCTCAGCTCGTTGAACATCTCATTTCAAAATCATGGGCATTAATATGGAGTTGGTCCCCCCCTTCGCTGTTATAATAGTCTCCACTCTTTTGAGAAGGCTTTCCACTAGATCTTGGAACATTGCTGCGGGGGCTTGCTTCCATTCATACACTAGAGCATTAGTGAGGTTGGGCACTGATGTTGGGCGATTAGGCCTGGCTCGCAGCCGGCGTTTTAATTCATCCCAAAGGTGTTCGATGAGGTTGAGGTCAGGGTTCTGTGCAGGCCAGTCAAGTTCTTCCACACCGATCTCGACAAATCTTTTCTATATGGGCCTCGCTTTGTGCACGGGAGCATTGTCATGCTGAAACAGGAAAGGGCCTTTCCCAAACTGTTGCCATAAAGTTGGAAGCACAGAATAATCTAGAATGTCATTGTATGCTGTAGCGTTACGATTTCTCTTCACTGGAACTAAGGGGCCTAGCCCGAACCATAAAACAAAGCCCCAGACCATTATTCCTCCTCCACTAAACTTTACAGCTGGCACTAAGCATTTGGTCTGGTAGCGTTCTCCTGGCATCCGCCAAACTCAAATTCTTCTGTTGGACTGTCAGATGGTGAAGTGTGATTCATCACTCCAGAGAACATGTTTCCACTGCTCCAGAGTCCAATAGCGTTGAGCATTACACCACTCCAGCTTGTCCGACGAACTGGTATTGTGCTGACGTTGCTTCTAGAGGCAGTTTGGAACTCGGTAGTGAGTGTTGCAACCGAGGACAGACTATTTTTACGGCTGCACGCTTTAGCACTCTGCTCCCCCGTTCTGTGAGCGTGTGTGGCCTATCACTTCAAAGCTGAGCGGTTGTTGCTCCTAGACGTTTCCACTTCACAATAACACCACTTACAGTTGACCGGGGCAGCTCTAGCAAGTCAGAAATTTGACAAACTGTCTTGTTGGAAAGGTGGCATCCTGTGACGGTGCCAAGTTGAAAGTCACTGAGCTTTTCAGTAAGGCCATTCTACTGTCAATCTTTGTCTATGGAGATTGCATGGCTGTGTGCTCGATTTTATACATCTGTCAGAAACAGGTGTGGTTGAAATAGCCGAATCCACTAAATTGAATGGGTGTCCACATACTTTTGTATATATAGTGTATTTGGCCTGGCGAAGCGGTTTTATGTGCTTATAGAATGGAAGTTGATAATTGAGTGTTTTACTCTGCTGATCTCCGCTGGAGAAATTAGGAGTCCTCACTCTCTGAAACCTAGGAGCCCTCACTGTCCGAGACCGAGTAAAGACCAAATACAAATGTATCTGAATAAAGAGACAAGACTGAGACACTCAAAATGTGGTCTTGAGACCAGAATCCAGACCAGTTTTATGGATTCCAGTGTACATTTCGCAGCGTAGTTTGCCTGGTACGTTTGTCCTTTGTTAATGATCATTAATCAAAACATTCATTTGTTTGTGGGAATTACATTTCTGAAGTGTCTCGCATCTTCCCCAATCTCAAAATAGAGCAGTGTGTAAATGTTTTGCTAGCCAGTTAAGTGTGCGTACGATCGTGTGCAAGCATGAATCAGCTGGGGTAGAGAGGATGTGCAGTAGCAATTAACATAATTAATGCACAATGAATACATAGATTGATCGATGCCAGTCAGTTGGCTGCTGTGGATAAGTCTCTATTGGATAAGTGCTTATTTTCACTCTTAGTAACATAATGCACAATGCAGCTGTAAAATCGGTCTCAAGCTAGGTCATAGATGATTGACAGGTAGAAATGGGTGAGCTGAAGAGACAACGCAGAGAGAAAAGGGGGAGAGAAAGGGCGAGAGAAAGTGAGAGGGTGTGGAAGAGGCAGAGAGAGGGATGATAGAGAGATAGTGAATGGTATAGCGAGTGGGGGAGAGAGTGAAAGAGAGAGAAGAAGAGAGAGGGTGACAAGGTGAACGATTCCACGTATAATTCCCATTACTGCAGGTGTTGCCTCGTGATTTTGATACACATTCTCTAATAGGCTGAATCCACTGGGAACACATAACATAGAACATGTCCTGTCTTATTACCTGTTAATGTAATACAGGCCTACACAAAGAATGAAGAGTCATATGTTCACAGCTTGCACTGAAGATTTCACACACAAAGCCTGTGTCCTCATTCTACCTTGCCTCCCTAGCTAATACGCACGGACACACACACTAAATGCAATTATCGGAGTGCATAATATACATACTAATCCATCGGGCCATCAATCACAAGGCAGAGCCTGGCAGATATGGCTAATTGCATTATGAACAGAAGGATTCTTTTACATTTGAGTTTTTTAGCAGATGCTTTTATCCAGAGCGACTTAGAGGAGAAATTAAGGTTAAGAATCAAGGCACAAGGCGAGACCCAAATGCAGACATAGGAGGCAGAAGGTTGGAGTCTTACAATGTTTATTAATCCAAAGGTGTAGGCAAGAGAATGGTTGTGGACAGGCAAAAGGTCAAAACCAGATCAGAGTCCAGGAGGTACAGAGTGGCAGACAGGCTCGTGGTCAGGGCAGGCAGAATGGTCAGGCAGGCGGGTACAAAGTCCAGAAACAGTCAAGGGTCAAAACCGGGAGGACTTGAAAAAGGAGAATGCAAAAAGCAGGAAATGGGAAAAACGCTGGTTGACTTGAAAACATACAAGACAAACTGGCACAGAGAGACAGGAAACACAGGGATAAATACACTGGGGAAAATAAGCGACACCAGGAGGGGGTGGAGACAATCACAAGGACAGGTGAAACAGATTGGGGCGTGACATTAAGTGCCTTACTCTGCAGATGTTTTATCTATTCGGACCTGGGAATCGAACCAGCAACATTTTGGTTGCTAGCCTAAACACTCCAAACAGTGGAGTATGCATAGTCACTTTAATAACTCTACCTACATGTACACTACCAGTCAGAAGTTATAGAACACCTATTCGTTCAAGTGTTATTCTTAATTTTTTACTATTTTCTACATTGTAGAATAACAGTAGAGATATCAAATCTATGAAATAACACATATGGAATCATGTAGTAACCAAAAAAGTGTTAAACACATCAAAATATATTACATTTTTTAGATTCCTCAAAGTAGCCACCCTTTGCCTTGATGACTGCTTTGCACATTATTGGCATTCTCTCAATGAGCTTCACCTGGAATGCTTTTTCCAATAGTCTTGAAGGAGTACCCATATATGCTGAGCACTTGTTGGCTGCTTTTCCTTCACTCTGCGTCCAACTCATCACAAACCATCTGAATTGGGTTGAGGACGGGAGAATGTGGAGGCCAGGTCATCTGATGCAGCACTCCATCACTCTCCTTCTTGGTCAACTAGCCCTTACTCAGCCTGGAGGTGTGCTTTGGGTCATTGTCCTGTTGAAAAATGAATGATTGTCCCACTAAGCGCAAACCAGATGGAATGGCTTATCACTGCAGAATGCTGTGGTAGCTGTGCTGGTTAAGTGTTCCTTGAATTCTAAATAAATCACAGACAGTGTCACCAGCAAAGCACCCCCACACCATCACACCTCCTCCTCCATGCTTCACAGTGGGAACCACACATGTGGAGATCATCCGTTCACCTAATCTGCGTCTCACAAATTTTGACTCGTCAGACCAAAGGACAGATTTCCACCGGTCTATTGTCAATTGCTCATGTTTCTTGGCCCAAGCAAGTGTTCATTTCCTGTGGCGGTCCTCATGAGAGCCAGTTTCAACATAGCGTTGATGTTTCATGCAACTGCACTTGAAGACATTTTCTGCATTGAAGTAATGATGAACTATCATTTCTCCTTGCTTATTTGAGCTGTTCTTGCCATAATATGGACTTGGTCTTTTACCAAATAGGGCTATGTTCTGTATACCAACCCTACCTTGTCACAACATAGCTGATTGGCACAAACGCATTAAGAAGAAAAGAAATTCCACAAATTAGGCACACCTGTTAAATGAAATATATTCCAGGTGACTACCTCGTGAAGCTGGTTGAGAGAAAGCCAAGAGTGTGCAAAGCTGTCATTAAGGTAAAGTGTGGCTACTTTGAAGAATCTCAAATCTCAAATATATTTTCATTTGTTTAACACTTCTTTGGTTACTACATGATTCCATATGTGTTATTTCATAGTTTTGATGCCTTCACTATTATTCTACAATGTAGAAAATAGTACAAATACAAAAAAACCTATGTATAAGTAGGTGTGTCAAAACTTTTAACTGGTAAAATATTTGATGAAACATTGAAATTGGCCTAACTGATATTGACATTGAATGACAGATTCATACATGGAAAAACAGATAGTTCCCCTCAAAAAAAACTAAAGGAAGTTTGCTTTGAAGTGTCTGTCCTATATCTGAGAGATATAGAAAATATCAGAAAACAAATTTTTTGGGGGACACATACTTAATCCCTTTTTTTGGCACTAAACTACTTCCATATTATACTTCTGAATACTGGGCTACTTCAGACGACATGTATGTGTTCCTGAGAGACTCACCATTCCATAGAGGGCTCATAATAGTTTATAGGCTAAACCGTTCGTCCAGATTTTCAGGATGTCTCATTGTCTGAAAAACACAGCAGTAGCTCTGCCACTTTTCACTACAGATGCGGAAGGCTGATATTGACGGATCCGGTGGATTGAGACGGAACCCATAGTAAAAAAAATCTGATTGACTATGTAGCTTAAACAGATGGATTTGTATAGTTTTCAAATGTATGCTAGTTAGATTTCCGCGGGGGAGCGGAAATGGGCTCTAGAAAGTGTTTAAACTGCTATTTACAAACTAGGATCAATTTAGACACTATTTATTGTTGAACTATTTATGGTTTTGTCTGGTTAATAGCCTACACATTTGAATTAAATCCAACTTGAGAGACTCCCCTGGTCTTCTGAAATCCTCCTGAGACATTATGTATTACATGTCCATTGTGTTGCACACCATTAGAACTTACTCTTGAATGATACATGCCAAGATATACCAGAGATAAGGGACTGTTGATATTGCAACCACACAACCTAAACACTGAAGAAAATCCTAAAATCTTTTTTTGTTTGAGCCCTGAAGAAGTGTTGTCCGCTAAAGATGATCTGTTTGTATCTGCCAATTTATTGACTGTCCAATATCCAGACGACCTGTCCCAGAGCTTCCTACAGTATACAGTTAATGTCCTTCCATGATGTGTTGAGGCAGGCAATTAAGGGGAACGCGAGAGGCTCAATTAAAGATGTTGCAGAATTGCTGTATTTGAAGCACCACTCCCTTCTGCCCAGTTTCCCTGATGTTGCTACAGCAATCAAGCTATTTTTAACCATCGCTGCAACTGTTGCTTCCATGGAGAGATCATTTTCTAAACTAAAACTCATATAGGAGCACCTAAGAATGAAGCATTAGGCTCTCGGTCTGATATACGCTTTTGAACACCTGAGTAAGCTTTACTCATTGCGCTGGCGCTGTGGTAGCCTTGACCACGGCATTTGCTCAACAATATCCCCTTACCTTCAATCAGTTCAATTATTTTTCAAGGCCTGAGGCACTTTGATCAGTCACATTTAAAGCACAATAAATAAATATATACCTATCATCCTAGTACACATGGAAATTAAAAAGATCTATGAATGACTTTTTGGAGGGTTACAGTCAAAATTATTTATATCTAAAAAATAAATTAAAAAAAACATTTATGACAGGCGCATTTGCCCCCAGGGCTCGTGGGCCCCAGCCCGCTGGCTTGTCTGGTACACCAGTGGCTCTGAAACTTTTCTGACGGGAACAATAGCTCTTTGATTTTCCATTAGCTGCACTTTCCAACTCACATAACAGGTATTGAACGACCTCTTAGAGGAGAATAGTTCTTTCTCTCTCTCTCTTTCCATTTCTTTTCTTTTTCTATACCCCCTCTCTCTTTCTTCCGCTCTCCTGTAATTTGTGCCACCCATTACATCAGTTAATTATACAGGGCTTTTTCTGTGTAAAAATAGATTTGATCTGTATTGACCTTAGTCTAGTCCTGTCTTTTCTCAGAAAATTCACTTTTTGTTCTCACCCAAACACACACATGAACACATGAACACACGAACACATGCACGCACACACACACACACACACACACACACACACACACACACACACACACACACACACACACACACACACACACGCACGCACGCAGGCACGCACACACACTACAGCGCCGCATACACATGTACACCCACAGCATGCATTCTTTGATTAAACACTAGCACAAGCGTTCTCTAAAGGTATATATAATCCATTCAGAATGGCAGGTTATCATCAATAGAGATCCAATCTACTCCCGACCAGAGAGGAGTAGCCTCTTAGCCTTCTATACAGCTTCTCTCCACAGGTATGTCTGGTATCCCGGGAGACAGGACTGTATCACACCCTCCAATCACCACCCAGTAGAAGATAAAGGTGTATTGATTTGTGGCTAATGCAAATGTATGGACAAGGCAGTCGTGATCAGATTAACCTGAGAGATCACCCCTTGCAGAGCTTTCAGCACCGCTGCCACAGACAAACTGCCAATGTGATGGCTATTCCTGGATGCAGACAAAAAGGCATGAAGCACCATGATTATAGGTCACTGACCCGCACCTGTGTGTGTGTGTGAGTGTGAGTGTGAGTGTGAGTGTGAGTGTGAGTGTGAGTGTGAGTGTGTGTGTGTGTGTGTGTGTGTATTTGTGATTGCGTTGGTACGTGCTTGTGTGTGTTGCTGCTGATCTGAGTGTCCACCATCCTTCCTCTTCAGATCAATCTGTTCAGCACGGGTTGAGAAAACAGATAGAGAGATCAGATCTATAGCATTTACTTCTAAGGTTATTTTTCATCAGACTTGACCTGTACACGAGTTGATGGTTTATCTATGTCCTGGGAGAACGCATCAACTGAACATCTATTGTTTTTCTAGGGCAAATAGTGGCTAAGTTAAAACACTATATTATAGGTGTTCTTTATTTACGCCCACGCAAAGCCATAACAGCTATATAACACATTCAAACAGTCGTAAACTGTCATAAGTCATTTTAAATAGTTATGAGTAACGGCATAAGATGTTGTAAAACTCGTTATAACAAGTGTTATCCTGCAGTCATATGCTATAATATCAACTATTAAAAATAACTGATGTTACATAGTCTGCATGACAACTTATGTCATATGTTTTTTTACATGTTACATAAGTGTCTACACACCAGATGTTATAACAGGACATCGTATAATTTACCAAAGTCTACATTGAATTACATTGAATGGAATGATGGGCGTCATCATCATGTCATATGCCGTTAAAGTGTACACAGACAACTTAAGTAAAGTTACATTAATTTGAGGTGTTATAAAAAAGTTATGAATGTACAGTACTTAATATCACAGAGTTGAGATTATCCCAAAACCATTCAAGGATCGCCAAGAAACATTGGCAAATTGAAGCACAGATGTATTTTAGGATTTAAAAAAAATGTTAGACAAGACATCAAATTGCTGTGCTGTACAAATATAACAAATATACATTATTATTATTATAACAATTTTCCAAAAAAGCACATTTTTATTTAACTAAATGAAAGCAAATACAACTTTACAACAAAATTCATTCAATTGTGAAAGCTGTGAAAAAAGGAAGATGTGCAGGCTACAGTAACAATGCTAATTGCCAATGAGTCAGATCACTAGAGTAGCTAGCTAGCTAAGTAGTTAATGTTGTAATTGCATTTGCAACATTTAGTCAGCCCACGAGTGCTAGTGCTAGCTAGCTAACTTCACTAGCTACAGGTGTAAAAACTTTCTCTGTAGCACATTAACATCCTCTTTCACTTAAACTTTGAGCGCAATTGCCTTTTCATCTATTTCATTCTTACTAGGTAATGTTATAGTCATAGCTTCAAGACAGCTTCTGTAGTGCTAAAATCCTGCAAATGAGTTACATCTGGTTCCTTCAGCCATTCTTATAGGGGAAATTAATGGGGTTTTGGGATACAAAACGCTGAACATACAGTAAGGTCTGAGGTTAAAACAGGCTTAGGAGATCTTATCTGTTTTGTTCTTTAAGATAAGTCACTTAACGTGACCTGTATGAATTATGAAGGCTTTATGTGCTTGTTTTGATAACATAAATGCTTCAAAATCCACAAAAAGTGACGTTAGCTGATGAACAGTATCTCATAGAACAAAACATGTAAAAATCTCCTAAGCCTGTATTTACCACAGACCTTATTTTTGGAATTTATACAAAACTCATCTAAAAAAAAAACCATTTATTTACCCATAGGCTTTGGCCAACTAGCCATGGCGGAGTTCACTACCAAATATGGTAGTGCGAGGAAGCCCAGTGGTTGGCAGTGGGAGAAGATGGAACAAGATGGATTTGGGCCGACATTCTGCTAATTTTCTCATCATTGAAACATTTGATCTCATTACAGTTTTAATTTCCCGAAACTAAAATCTCTTACGAACAGAGTGGGCCCCCTTTTTCTCTAACCATGTGTATGTGACAAATAAAATTTGATTTGATTTGATTTGTAAGTTTTGTAGAGTTTTTCTTTTAAAATAGCGCTGTTTAGGAGTGCAAAGGTGAGTTATTATTGCAGGTGCGCACTTCACATAGTTGGTGTTCCCTAACGGAAATATGCAAATGTTGCTAGAACGAGCCAATAAAATCTTGCTAGCTCGTGCTTGGCACCTCCATTCTTGTTCTGCCCACTATATCTCATTTGTTCACATTTGAAACGACGGGCTATGGTCTATCTTGGTTTAGTTATACAAATCTTTTGTCAATGCTACTGCTAATAAAGTGATGAGGAGAAGCTCTACGGACCCTTTGTATCCAGAAATAATTAATTGTAGTCATTATAGCTCTGTAGAGTTGCTATTTTCTTGAGGTTTCTTGTTTCAATTAACTCATGACATTACTCATTATACTAATAAAATCTGTATTTTTTATTTCTGTATTTTTTCCCCCTTTTTCTCCCCAAATTTGTGATATCCAATTGGTAGTTACAGTTTTGTAATAACGCTGCAACTCCCTTACGGACTCCGGAGACTCGAAAGGTCAAGAGCCATGCGTCCTCCAAACACGACCATGCCAAGGCGCACTGCTTCTTGACACACTGCTCACTTAACCCGGAAGCCAGCCGAACCAATGGGTTGGAGGAAACACCGTCCAGATGGCGACCGAAGTCAGTTTTCAGGCACCAGGCCCTCCACAAGGAGTCACTAGAGCATGATGGGACAAGGAAATCCCAGCCAGCCAAACCCTCCCCTAACCCGCACGATGCTGGGCCAATTTTGTGCCGGCTCATGGGTCTCCTGGTCATGGCCGGCTGTGACCGGCCGTTACCGATGCAGTGCCTTAGGCTGCTGCGCCACTTGGGAGGCCCAATAAAGTCCTTTTTAATCAACAAATACGATAGTCAGTTTAAAAGACGTTAAGGGTACAAGACTATGTACATATCTGGCTGTGTTGGCAAAATCACTACATATCCTATCAAGCCAAGCGGGGAGAGGCTGCCCGTTATCACATTTCCAAGACCAGTCAGAAACGTCCAGCTAACCCTACGCCAATGACGCCGGTGGATCTCAAAACTGAACTTGGATCCACAGTTAATGATAGATGGTTCCTCACACTGAAAATAGTCTTTGGGCCAGGAGAAACTGTAATCCATGGTTCAGTTTTCTTTAACAGCCACTACAAACTTCAGCTAACTTTAGCCACCACAAGCTAACAATTAATGGAAGTGGTGGGGGCATGTGAGCTTATTAGTTTGTAGCATTTGAGCTACAAACTATTAAGTCACCACCATCGAAAGATGAGAGAGGATTCAATGTGGCCATCTATTCTGATTTCAGAGCCCTCTCAACTGAGTGTGCCAGAACGCAGAATAACTGATGAATTTACAAACATTCAACACCTGTTGAATATGGCCGGTGTCAGTAAACGTCGGCAAAAAAGTCAGCAGCACAGTTACAGTCACCAACGCTCTGGATAACAGGAAAACAGCATAACCAGGTCTGCTAGGGCGAGTAAAATGGTCAGAGTTTGGGTGCGGGCTAAAGTTTAAGAGGGTGTGAACGATGCTGAATGGGTGTAGACAGTACAGCTCTCCAGTAGGTACCAAAACATTCAATGGCCATTTTCTCAAATGTGAGGTTATACGTTTATTTAACTTTCAAAGCAGAATTACTTTCCCATTGTTCCTCAAATGCAGTGAATGATATACCATTGTGTACCTCTGTGGCTTTTATCCAGTGTAAAAAACACCATTTGAAATGTTGCTACATAAGACCGAATCAAGACTATCGGTCACATATGGTGTATTTTGTCAGGATGTACCAGCTAACAGAAACATGCTAATGTAGGGATGTCTCGTGGCGCGCATATGAATTATGATAATGTGCGAGCGAGGTGGAAGTTTTATCCATAGTTTCTGCTTTCGGCTTCTGTGTTTAAAAGGTGTTCAATAATGAGGTGGATACATAGAGAATGATAGAGGCCTCTAGTGGTCAAATGGCCACATTTATCATAACTCAAGGCGAGACCCAGATGCAGACAAAGGAGGCAGATGGTTGGAGTCTTAGATGTTTAATAATCCAAAAAGGAGTAGGCAGGAGAATGGTCGTGGACAGGCAAAAGTTCAAAACCAGATCAGAGTCCAGGAGGTACAGAGTGGCAGGCTCGAGGTAAAGGCAGGCAGAATGGTCAGGCAGGCGAGTACAGAGTCCAGAAACAGGCAAGGGTCAAAACCGGGAGGACTAGTAAAAGGAGAAATAGCAAAAGCAGGAAACGGGAAAAAACGTTGGTTGCCTGGCAATACAAGACAAACTGACACAGAGAGACAAGAAACACAGGGATTAATACACTGGGGAAAACAAGCGACACCTAGAGGGGGTGGAGACAATAACAAGGACAGGTGAAACAGATCAGGGTGTGACAATATTAGCATCGGCAGAGGCATTGAGGGCTCCCACCATTTTAATATGGTCAAATAGGTGGGACTTGTTGGAGTAATCAGTAGGGATCAGCCAATCCTGAAGAAAATGCACTACTTTAAAATGGAGGTAGCCTAAAAAATGTCGCCCATGCTGTCACAAATGGCACAGACACAAAATATGAGTCCTATATCTATCTCTATAGTTGAATTTTAGTCTCACTTCTTCCAATTTCAGCTATATGATTTGCTGGCACAAGAGCTCTAAATAACTTTTCATTGGATCTACAAAATGTCCATGAGGTTTCAACTACATGATTCACTGACACAAATATACAGTTTGCAGATCCAATGAAAAGTTATTTAGAATCATATCGATGAAATCGGAAGAAGGGAGATAACAACGGAGACACATGAGAAGTACATGGCAAACCAACAGCAACAAACATGGATATATGAACGTTAGTTAGATTGCATTAAACAATGTGTATTAAGATGAATAAGCAATTCCGTTTAACGTGTATGTGAAAGAGAATGCACTGTGTGATGTGTTGCAAAGTCAGCTTTATAATTCAGGATTCCTCCTGTAGCTAACAAGCTAGCTAGCTAACTAACTTACTGGAGCTAGCATTAGCTCTACCTACAGTGCCTTGCGAAAGTATTCGGCCCCCTTGAACTTTGCGACCTTTTGCCACATTTCAGGCTTCAAACATAAAGATATAAAACTGTATTTTTTTGTGAAGAATTAACAACAAGTGGGACACAATCATGAAGTGGAAAGACATTTATTGGATATTTCAAACTTTTTTAACAAATCAAAAACTGAAAAATTGGGCGTGCAAAATTATTCAGCCCCCTTAAGTTAATACTTTGTAGCGCCACCTTTTGCTGCGATTACAGCTGTAAGTCGCTTGGGGTATGTCTCTATCAGTTTTGCACATCGAGACTGACATTTTTTCCCATTCCTCCTTGCAAAACAGCTCGAGCTCAGTGAGGTTGGATGGAGAGCATTTGTGAACAGCAGTTTTCAGTTATTTCCACAGATTCTCGATTGGATTCAGGTCTGGACTTTGACTTGGCCATTCTAACACCTGGATATGTTTATTTTTGAACCATTCCATTGTAGATTTTGCTTTATGTTTTGGATCATTGTTTTGTTGGAAGACAAATCTCTGTCCCAGTCTCAGGTCTTTTGCAGACTCCGTCAGGTTTTCTTCCAGAATGGTCCTGTATTTGGCTCCATCCATCTCCCCATCAATTTTAACCATCTTCCCTGTCTCTGCTGAAGAAAAGCAGGCCCAAACCATGATGCTGCCACCACCATGTTTGACAGTGGGGATGGTGTGTTCAGCTGTGTTGCTTTTACGCCAAACATTACGTTTTGCATTGTTGCCAAAAAGTTCAATTTTGGTTTCATCTGACCAGAGCACCTTCTTCCACATGTTTGGTGTGTCTCCCAGGTGGCTTGTGGCAAACTTTAAACGATACATTTTATGGATATCTTTAAGAAATGTCTTTCTTCTTGCCACTCTTCCATAAAGGCCAGATTTGTGCAATATACGAATGATTGTTGTCCTATGGACAGAGTCTCCCACCTCAGCTGTAGATCTCTGCAGGTCATCCAGAGTGATCATGGGCCTCTTGGCTGCATCTTTGATCAGTCTTCTCCTTGTATGAGCTGAAAGTTTAGAGGGACGGCCAGGTCTTGGTAGATTTGCAGTGGTCTGATACTCCTTCCATTTCAATATTATCGCTTGCACAGTGCTCCTTGGGATGTTTAAAGCTTGGGAAATCTTTTTGTATCCAAATCCGGCTTTAAACTTCTTCACAACAGTATCTCGGACCTGCCTGGTGTGTTCCTTGTTCTTCATGATGCTCTCTGCGCTTTTAACGGACGTTTGAGACTATCACAGTGCAGGTGCATTTATACGGAGACTTGATTACACACAGGTGGATTGTATTTATCATCATTAGTCATTTAGGTCAACATTGGATCATTCAGAGATCCTCACTGAACTTCTGGAGAGAGTTTGCTGCACTGAAAGTAAAGGGGCTGAATAATTTTGCACGCCCAATTTTTCAGTTTTTGATTTGTTAAAAAAGTTTGAAATATCCAATAAATGTCATTCCACTTCATGATTGTGTCCCACTTGTTGTTGATTCTTCACAAAAAAATACAGTTTTATATCTTTATGTTTGAAGCCTGAAATGTGGCAAAAGGTCGCAAAGTTCAAGGGGGGCGAATACTTTCGCAAGGCACTGTATGTACATATAGGTAGGGGTATAGTGACAAGGCAACGGGATAGATAATAAACACTATCAGCAGCGTATGTGATGAGTAAAAAGAGTTAGTGTGTCACTCTCTGACCTCAGATATCTCTGTTTTCTATATATTTTGGTTAGGTCAGGGTGTGACTAGGGTGTGTACTCTAGGTTTTTTGTATGCCTAGGGGTTTTGTATGTCTAGGGTTTTGTATGTCTAGGGGTTTTGTCTGTCTATGTTGGCCTGATATGATTCCCAATCAGAGACAGCTGTTTATCGTTGTCTAAGATTGGGGATCATATTTAGGCAGGCCTTTTTCCTACTTTCTGGTGTGGGATCTTGTCTATGTGTAGTTACCTGTCAGCATTATATTGTATAGCTTCACGTTTTGTTTGTTCGATTGTTCGGTGTTCATTCTTTTAATAAAGAGAATGTAAGCATACCACCCTGCGCCTTGGTCTCCTTCATACGACGAACGTGACACAGTGCAAAAAGGTTCAACGCTAGATAGTCCGGGTAGCTATTTGGTGAACTATTTAGCAATCTTATGGCTTGGGGGTAAAAGCTGTTCAGGGCCCTGTTGGTTCTAGACATGGTCCTGTCGTTTCCAGTGTCCTGTTTGTTTCCGACTGTTGGTTCCAGTGTCCTGTTGATTCCAGGGTCTTGTTGGTACCAGAACAGTCTATGACTTGGTCTTAGACCATTTTTGGGGCCTTCCTCTGACACCGCCTAGTATGGAGGTCCTGGATGGCAGGGAGCTTGGGCCTCAGTGATGTACTGGACCGTATGCACTATCCTCTGTAGCGCCTTGCGGTCGGATGCCAAGCAATTGCCATACCTAGCGGTGATGCAGCCAGTCAAGATGCTCTTAATGGTGCAGCTGTAGAACCTTTTGAGGATCAGAGGGCCCATGCCAAATATTTTCAGCCATTCGAGAAGGAGTTGTCATGTCTTTTCATGACTGTATCGGTGTATGTGGAACATGCTAATTCTTTAGAAATGTGGACGCCAAGAAACTTGAAGCTCTCGACCCACTCCACTACAGCCCCAACGATGTGGATGGGGCGTGCTTGGCCCTCCGTTTCCTGTAGTCGATGATCAGCTCCTTTGTCTTACTGACATTGAGGGAGAGTTGTCATGCATACAGTGTAATAGCAGTTGTTATTAAAAGTTGACATTAAGAAGACAACAGGATGAATAGTCATATAACATCCAAACTAGTTTTATAGAATCTGATGCCATTACTCATAACTATTTAAAACTACTCATGAGAAATGTTATAATGTGCTATATAGCTGTTATAAAGTTGTAAAGGACAACTCAGGACAACTGAGTGGATTCCATGCAGCGACCCAAAAAAAAAAAAACTCAGAAAAAGAGGGAAACGAGGCGGTCTTCTGGTCAGACTCCGGAGACGGGCACATCGTGCACCACTCCCTAGCATTCTTCTTGCCAATGTCCAGTCTCTTGACAACAAGGTTGATGAAATCCGAGCAAGGGTAGCATTCCAGAGGGACATCAGAGACTGTAACGTTCTTTGCTTCACGGAAACGTGGCTCACTGGAGAGACTCTATCCGAAGCGGTGCAGCCAACGGGTTTCTCCACACATCGCGCAGACAGAAACAAACAACTTTCTGGTAAGAAGAGGGGCGGCGGCGTATGCCTTATGACTAACGTGACATGGTGTGATGAAAGAAACATACAGGAACTCAAATCCTTCTGTTCACCTGATTTAGAATTCCTCACAATCAAATGTAGACCGCATTATCTACCAAGAGAATTCTCTTCGATTATAATCACAGCCGTATACATCCCCCCCCAAGCAGACACATCGATGGCTCTGAACGAACTTTATTTAACTCTTTGCAAACTGGAAAACATTCATCCGGAGGCTGCATTCATTGTAGCTGGGGATTTTAACAAGGCTAATCTGAAAACAAGACTCCCTAAATTTTATCAGCATATCGATTGCGCAACCAGGGGTGGAAAGACCTTGGATCATTGTTACTCTAACTTCCGCGACGCATATAAGGCCCTGCCCCGCCCCCCTTTCGGAAAAGCTGACCACGACTCCATTTTGTTGATCCCTGCCTACAGACAGAAACTAAAACAAGAGGCTCCCACGCTGAGGTCTGTCCAACGCTGGTCCGACCAAGCTGACTCCACACTCCAAGACTGCTTCCACCACGTGGACTGGGACATGTTTCGTATTGCGTCAGACAACAACATTGACGAATACGCTGATTCGGTGTGTGAGTTCATTAGAACGTGCGTTGAAGATGTCGTTCCCATAGCAACGATTAAAACATTCCCTAACCAGAAACCGTGGATTGATGGCAGCATTCGCGTGAAACTGAAAGCGCGAACCACTGCTTTTAATCAGGGGAAGGTTTCTGGTAACATGACCGAATACAAACAGTGCAGCTATTCCCTCCGCAAGGCTATCAAACAAGCTAAGCGTCAGTACAGAGACAAAGTAGAATCTCAATTCAACGGCTCAGACACAAGAGGCATGTGGCAGGGTCTACAGTCAATCACGGACTACAGGAAGAAATCCAGCCCAGTCACGGACCAGGATGTCCTGCTCCCAGGCAGACTAAACAACTTTTTTGCCCGCTTTGAGGACAATACAGTGCCACTGACACGGCCGGCAACGAAAACATGCGGTCTCTCCTTCACTGCAGCCGAGGTGAGTAAGACATTTAAACGTGTTAACCCTCGCAAGGCTGCAGGCCCAGACGGCATCCCCAGCCGCGCCCTCAGAGCATGCGCAGACCAGCTGGCCGGTGTGTTTACGGACATATTCAATCAATCCCTATACCAGTCTGCTGTTCCCACATGCTTCAAGAGGGCCACCATTGTTCCTGTTCCCAAGAAAGCTAAGGTAACTGAGCTAAACGACTACCGCCCCGTAGCACTCACTTCCGTCATCATGAAGTGCTTTGAGAGACTAGTCAAGGACCATATCACCTCCACCCTACCTGACACCCTAGACCCACTCCAATTTGCTTACCGCCCAAATAGGTCCACAGACGATGCAATCTCAACCACACTGCACACTGCCCTAACCCATCTGGACAAGAGGAATACCTATGTGAGAATGCTGTTCATTGACTACAGCTCGGCATTCAACACCATAGTACCCTCCAAGCTCGTCATCAAGCTCGAGACCCTGGGTCTCGACCCCGCCCTGTGCAACTGGGTACTGGACTTCCTGACGGGCCGCCCCCAGGTGGTGAGGGTAGGCAACAACATCTCCTCCCCGCTGATCCTCAACACTGGGGCCCCACAAGGGTGCGTTCTGAGCCCTCTCCTGTACTCCCTGTTCACCCACGACTGCGTGGCCACGCACGCCTCCAACTCAATCATCAAGTTTGCGGACGACACAACAGTGGTAGGCTTGATTACCAACAACGACGAGACGGCCTACAGGGAGGAGGTGAGGGCCCTCGGAGTGTGGTGTCAGGAAAATAACCTCACACTCAACGTCAACAAAACTAAGGAGATGATTGTGGACTTCAGGAAACAGCAGAGGGAACACCCCCCTATCCACATCGATGGAACAGTAGTGGAGAGGGTAGCAAGTTTTAAGTTCCTCGGCATACACATCACAGACAAACTGAATTGGTCCACTCACACAGACAGCATTGTGAAGAAGGCGCAGCAGCGCCTCTTCAACCTCAGGAGGCTGAAGAAATTTGGCTTGTCACCAAAAGCACTCACAAACTTCTACAGATGCACAATCGAGAGCATCCTGGCGGGCTGTATCACCGCCTGGTACGGCAACTGCTCCGCCCTCAACCGTAAGGCTCTCCAGAGGGTGGTGAGGTCTGCACAACGCATCACCGGGGTCAAACTACCTGCCCTCCAGGACACCTACACCACCCGATGTCACAGGAAGGCCATAAAGATCATCAAGGACATCAACCACCCGAGCCACTGCCTGTTCACCCCGCTATCATCCAGAAGGCGAGGTCAGTACAGGTGCATCAAAGCTGGGACCGAGAGACTGAAAAACAGCTTCTATCTCAAGGCCATCAGACTGTTAAACAGCCACCACTAACATTGAGTGGCTGCTGCCAACACACTGACACTGACTCAACTCCAGCCACTTTAATAATGGGAATTGATGGGAAATGATGTAAATATATCACTAGCCACTTTAAACAATGCTACCTTATATAATGTTACTTACCCTACATTATTCATCTCATATGCATACGTATATACTGTACTCTATATCATCGACTGTATCCTTATGTAATACATGTATCACTAGCCACTTTAAACTATGCCACTTTGTTTACATACTCATCTCATTTGTACATACTGTACTCGATACCATCTACTGTATCTTGCCTATGCTGCTCTGTACCATCACTCATTCATATATCCTTATGTACATATTCTTTATCCCCTTACACTGTGTACAAGACAGTAGTTTTGGAATTGTTAGTTAGATTACTTGTTGGTTATTACCGCATTGTCGGAACTAGAAGCACAAGCATTTCGCTACACTCGCATTAACATCTGCTAACCATGTGTATGTGACAAATCAAATTTGATTTGATTTGATTTTTATTTGATTTAAAGCATTACCAATTATTGCACTAGTTTAGATCATTGGAGAAATACAGCATTTGTATAATCTGGCTTGTTGGTGAAATGCAACTGTTTGATTAAGCAATAAGGCCCGAGGAGGTGTGGTATATGGCCAATATACCATGGCTAAGGGCTGTTCTTAAGCACAACGCAACGCGGAGTGCCTGGACACAGCCCTTAGCCGTGGTATATTGGCCATATACCACAAACCCCTGAGGCCATTATAAACTGGTTACCAACGTAATTAGAGCAGTAATGTTTTGTCATACCTGTGGTATACGGTCTGATATACCACAGCTGTCAGCCAATCAGCATTCAGGGCTCAAACCACCTAGTTTATATTAGCATTATACAAGTCCATGGTCAAATAAGTCATTAGCAGTGATAGAATTCTGCCCAAAATGCTCATCTGTTACCTTGTTACTGTAATGTCAGTGTTGTAAACACTAGTGCCTGATATATGGCTCCAGGGCAGACATATCTCCCTCAGCAATGGCTACCACAATTATCACCTAGAGATAAACTGCTCCAAATTCTATCCTGTTTCTCTCTCCTTTGCTTTCTCTTTCTTATTTCTCTCTCTCACTCTCTCTCCTTCTCTCTCTCTATCTCTTTCAGATCTATTCTCTCCCTCTCTTATTTTATGTCCTCTCTTTCTCCCCGTCTCTTTCTCTCTCTTTCTCTCTCTTTCTCTGTCTGTCTCTGTCTCTGTCTGTCTCTGTCTCTCTCTCTCTCTCTCTCTCTCTCTCTCTCACACACACACACACACACAAATTTCACTCTCATTGTTCCCTTCTCTCCCTTTTTTCTCTCTTTTGTCCTCTTTCTCCCCTTCCCTTCCTCCCCTCCCTCCATGTGTGTCTCTGTGTCTTACAGTCATGTTTACCCTGGTCTTAGATCTGTCTTTGAGGTTCAGTCTCCGGTCAGTCTCCTCCTGTTGTCACACGGCTAAGAGGAGAAGCAGATGCTGTCTAATGAATGTTGACAGAGCAGAAAATGTATCAGGTCCAATCGTTAGGTTTGTGACCCTGCGCTGGGCTTCTTAAACACCCAACCTGGGTTCAAATACTATTTGAAATCTTTAAAATACTTTCAGCATTTAATCTAGCCTGCGAGGAATGCCAGATTGGCTGGGTTTTCTATCTTTGGGACTATTCTATTGGTTCATAAAACCAGGCAAGCTCAGATAAAGTATTTGAAATCATTGCAAATAGTATTTGAAACCAGGTCTGATAAACACATCTTTGTAACAGTGCTCATTGAAACTGAAGGCGAGAGGATGAAAATATACAATATATAGTTCAATAGCTCAGAATTACATCCAAGAGATAAGATTTGCCCATCAATGACCCTTGAAAACCTCAAAGTACATGACGCCTCATCTGGCTCTGTGATATGGGTCTGTAGCACTTTTCTGCTACTAACTGTCACTGAAATGACTAGTGGATAAACTAAAGCCTAAGTGTGTGTGTGTGTGGTCTGCTCAGGCCCCTGACGTCTCCTTGCTGTGTGTTTAATGAGGGATGTGACGCTTCTGAAGTCTTAATTCAACTCTCCTGCTCCCCTGTGCCTTCCCCGCGTTTACTGGGGCCTTAATGCCCACACGCTCACACACTTTCAGAAGTGTTTATCCATTTTTTTATTTGATGTTTTGCCAATTTGCATTCCTTTTAGTGCTAATTCATTGGAGACTTGAGTAAAAAACCCTTGTTTTGTTTTTAATTCACACATAAAGCCCACATATACATGGAGCGAAAGTAATGTCTGCACTCATCCTATCTATCTACTACAGCCATTATCACGCTGTCACCAGCCCCCTCCTGCTTTCCAGTGAGCAGAGGAGTGAAGAGAAAGAGGATAGTATGAGCATGGAGGAAAAAAGAAGAGAGGGGACTGAGCGTACAGGCAGAGAGGAAATTATAGGCTATGACGGCCATGTGTGTGACTATAATATGAGTATGTGTGTGTCTGTGAGAGTGTGTATGCATAGACGTACATGTTTATATGTGTAATGCTGTGTTTTGTGTATGACTTAGAGACAATAGAGCCACTGTGTAATGTGTGGGGTGTCCCGTCCAAAGAGAGACAGCGTGAGTCAGAGCAGCAGTGCTTTGAAGACCGGTTGCAGACACGCCGTGTGATGGTGAGACTCAGCAATTAAGGCTCTCCTTAACGAACCTTAACGAGGTCTGGGCCATGCCCCTGCTGACGAGCTTGTTAAAGCAGCACACACGTGGGCGAGCAGCTAGATAATGAGCAAAATACATGTAATCAATTAATCTCTTTGACTAAGAATAGATGAAGATAAGAAGTGGCCTTAGATCAGAAAGCGTTGAGAATGGAAGTGCTAATACTAATGCTAAGCTAATCCTCTCCCTGGCTTAATAAGAATGGATGCTAATATATGCTAATGCTAATCTTCTCTCAGGGATAAAACTAGCTTGGTACTGTATTGTAATCTGTCATCGTCAGGGGAGTAGGGGTAGAAAAAGCACCTGGCAATGGAGGATGGGTTTCTCTATTTTCTACCCAGACAATGATGAAAAAGCTCATTTTGAAAGACAGACGGTATTATGTCTTATGCTTTATTCATAATACACATAGCCACACAGGCGAGCACTCCGCACTCCATATCTCTTGATCGATTTCTGTTTCAAGATGAGCTACCTGCGGTGTGAGTGTTGGGTCTACTCTTTCTTGCTCTCTTTACAATGCCCTCCCCTGCTTTCACTCTAAGTGCTAACTGTTTTAGACTTTGAACATAGTTTGTTGCCAGACATACCGTACAGGCATGTTTTCCTTTTTCCTGTGCATTTACCAGTTCAGTGTCTGTATCATGTCTGTGAAGTCGAATGTCCACTCCAGAGAATAATCCATTTTTAATGCTCACTGTTAAAGGTCAGCGATAATATACACCACTGCATCTCTGAATTCATTTAATGGATCAATGGATGTCTATGCCGTAAAGCAACCTCCTTCACATTATGCTCATAAGATACAAAAACAAAGGTTCAGTAAAATCTCACCAGTGAGTGAAGCCAACAGACCCAGGTTCAAATACTATTTTAAATATTGAAATACTTTGAGCGTTTGTTTGAGCTTGACTGGAGTAGCAGATGGGCAGGGTTTGGGACTTCCCTAATGGTTCCATTGCAACAGGCAAGCTCAATAAAGCACAGCTAAACTATTTTAAATTATTTCTAATATTATCTGAACCCAGGTCAGCAGGCACATACAATACACCTTAGCCAAGTACATTTAAACTCAGTTTTTCACAATTCCTGACATTAAATCCTAGTAAAAATTCCCTGTCTTAGGTCAGTTAGGATCACCACTTTATTTTAAGAAAGTGAAATGTCAGAATAATAATAGAGATAATTATTTATTTCAGCTTTCTTTCATCAAATTCCCAGTGGGTCAGAAGTTTACATACACTCAATTAGAATTTGCTAGCATAAATTGTTTAACTTAAAATTGTCAAAAGTTTCAGGTAGCTTCCCACAATAAGTTGGGTGAATTGTGGCCCATTCCTCCTGACAGAGCGAGCCTAACTGAGTCAGGTTTGTAGGCCTCCTTGCTAGCACACACTTTTTCAGTTCTGACCACACATTATCTATAGGAATGAGGTCAGGGCTTTGTGATGGCCACTCCAATACCTTGACTTTGTTGTCCTTAAGCCATTTTGCCACAACTTTGGAAGTATGCTTGGGGTCATTGTACATTTGGAAGACCCATTTGCGACCAAGCTTTAACATCCTGACGGATATCTTGAGCTATTGCTTCAATATATCCACATAATTTTCCTCCCTCATAATACCATCTATTTTGTGAAGTGCACCAGTCCCTCCTGCAGCAAAGCACCCCCACAACATGATTCTGCCACCCCGTGCTTCACAGTTGGTGTTGGTGGATGGTGTTCTTTGGCTTGCAACTCTCCCCCCTTTTCCTCCAAACATAACGATGGTCATTATGGCCAAACAGTTCTATTTTTGTTTCATCAGACCAGAGGACATTTCTCCAAAAAGTATGATCTTTGTCCCCATGTGCAATTGCAAGCCATAGTCTGGCTTTTTTATGGCGGTTTTGGAGCAGTGGCTTCTTCCTTGCTGAGCGGACTTTCAGGTTATATTGATATAGGACTTGTTTTACTATGAATATAGATACTTTTGTACCTGTTTCTTCCAACATCTCACAAGGTCCTTTGCTGTTGTTCTGGGATTGATTTGCACTTTTCGCACCAAAGTACGTTCATCTCTAGGAGACAGAACATTTCTCCTTCCTGAGCGATATGATGGCTGTGTGGTCCCATGGTGTTTATACTTGCATGCTATTGTTTGTACAGATGAACGTGGTACCTTCAGGCGTTTGGAAATTGCTCCCAAGGATGAATCAGACTTGTGGAGGTCTACAATTGTTTTTCTGAGGTCTTGACTGATTTCTTTTGATTTTCCCATGATGTCATGCAAAGAGGCACTGAGTTTGAAGGTAGGCCTTGAAATACATCCACAGGTACACCTCTAATTGACTCAAATTATGTCAATTAGCCTATCAGAAGCTTCTAAAGCATGACATCATTTTCTGGACATTTCCAAGCTGTTTAAAGGCACAGTCAACGTAGTGTATGTAAACTTCTGACCCACTGGAATTGTGATACAGTGAATTATAAGTGAAATAATCTGTCTGTAAACAATTGTTGGAAAAATGACTTGTGACATGCACAAAGTAGATGTCCTAACCAACTTGCCAAAACTATAGTTTGTTAACAAGAAATTTGTGGAGTGGTTAAAAAACGAGTTTTAATGACTCCAACCTAAGTGTATCTGAACTTCCGATTTCAACTGTACCTCAGCTCTATAAGCCTATGTGTGCAACCTATCTGTCTGACCTGACTGACACGTAGGTGGAAGGAACTCATCATCAGAATCGGCGAGAGCACTTAGTGCAGAGAGGGAGAGAAATAGACACTAGAGGAGTGGAGAGAGAGAGATGGATGGATGGAGAGAGGGGTGCAATGGTTTACTGTTCCCAGCTTCTTCTCCCACTGGGATAGACTGGCTGGATTATTAATGGAACGACTGGGAATAATTGATCTGTAGTATTACAGGAAGCCATGGCAGGCTGCCAGACACACACACACACACACACACACACACACACACACACACTCCCCACATGAACAAAATACTACAGTTTACTATAGAATACCATAGCACTTACTATAGCATTCTATAGACTTCTGTAGTAAGCTGTAGTATACTGTGAATACTATACTCCAAACTGTAGTATTCCATGATCATGTGTAGAACTTACTATATCATTTAGTAGTATACTTTAAAATACTATACTACACTACTGTACTATCCCTCGGTCATGTGGTCCTTACTATACAACAGAGATGGGTAACTCCAGTCCTCAGAGGACGGAGTGGCGTCACACCTTTTCCCCCATCCCTAGCAAACACAGCTGATTAAACTAACTGAAGATCATGGTTAGTTTACTATTGGAGTCAGGTGTGTTAGCTGGGGCAAAAGGGTGACACGAATCAGGCCCCGAGGACTGTAGTTGTCCATCCATGCTATAGAATGCTCTAGTTAGTATATCCACACTGTAGTATCAATCAATCGTGTAGTGCTTAATATAGAATTTTGTAGTATACTGTAGAATAATGTACTCCACACTGTAGTATCCCTCAATATACTACAGTGTTATGCGCCCAAAAAACATTGTAGTAAAATCTATCATCATTTTTTTAACTACACCACAGTTATGTCCGCAAAAACTCTATAGAAAATATTACAGTATACTATAGTCATGTCTGCAAAACACTACAGTAAATAATTCAGGAGATAAATATAGTAATGCTACAGTATTTATACCTTAGCATACTATAGTATTTTTTCATGTGGGTCTCACACTCACTCATACACACAGACACACACACACACACACACACACACACCAGTGGAGGCTGGTGACTTGAACAATTGAGAAGGATGGGAGACCCACGGTATAGTTGCGGAACTAGGGGCGATGAAAACCCTGTCAAACTGCAGCTACTTTATATTTGTTGATATAAATTATATTTAGACTAGATTATGAGGGGGGTTCCTCTACCCAGACACATAGACAACAACTGATAGACAATAGAACTCACATGGCTGATCAGATGGAAATATAGTCTTGTTTTCATTCCATATAGCATGTCAGATTTCTGATGTTTAGGTGTAGCCTAGGCTGCGGTAACATTTAGTTTTTGCTTGTGCCTGTCCAGAGTGATTATGTGTTATCATCTTTGCTAAATAAGTACCGGAGGAAAATGCAAAGTCTACTTGCGCAAACGCCAAAAAATGTATTGCGTCAAGCTCTCTCTTCAATCTAATGTTTAATGGATGATGCGATGGAAGCTATCAAATAATTCTGAATTGTTTTCGACATCCCAGAAAAGATGTTCAGCATGTAAAACATTGTAACATGCAATTACAGGCGGCTTAATGATAGGCTCCTGTCTACAGCAGCGGTCGATGTCACCGGTCTTCTAGCCATCACAGATCCACCTTTCATTTTCCATTTGTTTGTCTTTTCTTCCCACACACCTGGTTTCAATTCCATCATTACATGTTGTGTATTTAACCCGCATGTCCTTATCCGTGCTTGTGCACGTTATGCTGGTGTGCAACGGGTTTTGTACCTATTGTATTGTTTATTCTGTTTACAGTGATTTTATTATTAAAATACGCCTTTGTAACACAGTTTTCGCTCTCCTGCGCCTGACTTCTCTGCCGCCAGTAAGCACCCCTTACAGAATTCTGGATCAAACTTATGGAGTCAGCAGGAGCAAGTACTCAGGGTAAAGGGGTGGAGTAGCACCGACATGGACTGCTGGGAGATACAGGGAGTTCTTCCAGCTCCTCCACCAGCACAACCGGGGGCCCCACTACGCGCCCCTCCTTCTCCTGGTCCCAGTGGGATTTGTCTCTCCCTTCCCCAGGAATACGATGGGACGGCTGCGAACTATCAGGGGTTCCTGTTGCAGCTGGACTTATACCAGGCAACCGTCCACCCGGCTCCTTCGGGCCATGAAAGGGTGTCCTCCCTCGTCTCGTGCCTCACTGGGAAAGCCCTGGAGTGGGCCAATGCCGTGTGGAGAGAGGGAGATGCGGCATTGGACCAGTTTGAGGAGTTCAGGGTGAACGCCTCTTCCATCTGAGGCAGGGGACGAGGACTGCCTAGAAGTTCACCCTGGAGTTTCGGACCCTGGCTGCCGGCGCGGGATGGAACGACAGGACCCTCATCGACCATTATCGCTGCAGTCTGAGTGAGGACGTCCGTCGGGAGTTGGCTTGCAGAGACACCACCCTCACGTTCGACCAGCTGGTGGACCTGTCCATCCGGCAGGATAACTTGCTGGCTACATGCAGACGTTCAGATTGGGGTCTGTTGGTTCCATCTCCCCGCATCCCCTCTCCAATACCCATGGAGCTGGGAGGGGCGGTACGCAGGGAGACAGGAGGGGGTTCCAGGTCGTGCATCATCTGTGGCCGCAGTGGGCACACTGCCGGTCGGTGCCGGGTTGGTTCCCCAGGGTATCGAGGCAGCAGGCAGGGCACTCATGCGTTACCCCACGTGAGCCGGCATCATTCTCACCCAGAGCCCTCTGTTGCACATATGTTTGTGTATGTCACTTTTCCTGAGTTTTCCCCCGCATTCCCAGCATAAGGCGCTCGTCGATTCAGGCGCGGCTGGGAATTTTATAGCTAGATCATTAGCCCATAGTTTAAGGATCCCCATTGTTCCCGTGGCTATGCCCTTCCCCGTTAACGCCTTAGATAGTCAACAATTAGGGTCAGGGTTGATCAGGGAGGTCACCGCGCCTCTGGGCAAGGTGACACAGGGGGGGTCACAAGGAGAGAATTAGCCTCTTCCTTATTGACTCTCCTGCGTTTCCCGTGGTGCTAGGCCTACCCTGGTTAGCTTGTCAGGGCTGTTTCTTGGCCATAGAGGGCTCTCACGGGATGATCGCAAGAGTGCTTGAGGATGTTTAGGGGTTTCCGTTGGTGCTACTACGGTGGAAAGTCCAGACCAGGTCTCCACCGTGCGCATTCCCCCTGAATATGCCGATTTGGCTCTCGCCTTCTCCAAAAGGAAGGCGACTCAATTACCACCACATCGACGGGGCGATTGTGCGATAAATATCCTGGAAGACGCTTCACTTCCCTGGAGTCACGTGTATCCCCTCTCACAGGCGGAGACTGAAGCTATGGAAACATATGTCTCCGCATCCCTGCGTCAGGGGTACATTTGGTCCTACACTTCACCCGCCTTCTCAAGTTTCTTTTTTGTGAAGAAGGAGGAGGAAGGAATGTGCCAGTGTATTGACTATCGGGGTCTGAACCAGATCACGGTGAGGTATAGTTACCCGCTACCGCTCATAGCCACAGCGATTGAGTCAATGCACGGGGTGTGCTTCTTCACCAAACTAGATCTCAGGAACGCTTACAACTTGGTGAGTATCCGGGAGGGAGACGAGTGGAAGACGGCTTTCAGTACCACCTCAGGGCACTATGAGTACTTTGTCATGCCGTATGGGTTGATGAATGCACCATCAGTCTTCCAAGCCTTTGTAGATGAGATTTTCAGGGACCTGCACGGGCAGGGTGTAGTGGTGTATATTGATGACATTCTGATATACTCCGCTACAAGCGCCGAGCATGTGTCCCTGGTGCGCAGGGTGCTTGGTCGCCTGTTGGAGCATGACCTGTACGTCAAGGCTGAGAAATGCCTGTTCTTCCAACAGTCCGTCTCCTTCCTAGGGCATCGCATTTCCACCTCAGGGGTGGAAATGGAGAGTGACCGCATTTCAGCCGTGCGTAATTGGCCGAATCCCACCACGGTAAAGGAGGTGCAGCGGTTCTTAGGGTTTGCCAACTACTACCGGAGGTTTATCCAGGGTTTTGGTCACGTAGCGGCTCCCATTACCTCACTGCTGTAGGGGGGCCCGGTACGTTTGCAATGGTCAGCTGAGGCGGACAGGGCTTTTAGTCACCTGAGGGCTCTGTTTACCTCGGCCCCCGTGCTGGCCCATCTGGATCCCTCTTTGGCGTTCATAGTGGAGGTTGACACGTCCGAGGCTGGGATAGGAGCTGTGACACCGAAGCCCCCTGTGCCTTCTTCTCGAAGAAGCTCAGCCGGCGGAGCAAAACTATGACGTGGGGGACCGGGAGATGTTAGCTGTCGTCAAGGCCTTGAAGGCGTGGAGACATTGGCTTGAGGGGGCTAGGCACCATTTTCTCATCTGGACTGATCTCCGCAATTTGGAGTACATCCAGGCAGCGAGGAGACTGAACCCTCGCCAGGCAAGGTGGGCCATGTTTTTCACCCGTTTTGTGTTTACCCTTTCCTATAGACCAGGCTCCCAGAACCTTAAGGCAGACGCATTGTCCCGGCTGTATGACACAGAGGAGCGGCCCATGGATCCCGCTCCCATACTCCCCGCCTCCTGCCTGGTGTCACCGGTAGTGTGGGAGCTGGACGCAGACATTGAGCAGGCATTATGTGCGAAGCCCGTTCCTGTCCAGTGTCCCGCTGTGTGTCTGTACGTCCTGTCTGCTGTTCGTGACCGGTTGATCTATTGTCATCCTGGGATCGGTTGGACAGTGCGCTGTTTGAGCGGGAAGTACTGGTGGCCTACCTTGGCTAAGGAAGTGAGCATTTATGTTTCCTCCTGCTCGGTGTGCGCCCAGTGTACGGCTACTAGGCACTTGCCCAGAGGGAAGCAACACCCTTTACCCGTTCCACAACGGTCTTGGTCTCCCGTCGGTGGATTTTCTTACCGATCTTCCCCCCTCTCACAGGGTAACACCACGATCCTGGTCGCTGTGGATCGGTTCTCTAAGTCTAGTCATCTCCTCCCTATGCCCGGTCTCCCTATAGCCCTACAGACTGCAGAGGCCTTGTTTACGCACGTCTTCCGGCACTACGTGGTGCCTGAGGATATAGTGTCTGATCGAGGTTCCCAATTCACGTCTAGGGTATGGAAGGCATTCATGGAACGTCTGGGAGTCTCGATCAGCCTTTCTTCAGGGTTTCACCCCGAGAGTAATGGGCAGGTGGAGAGAGTGAACCAGGATGTGGGCAGGTTTCTGCGGTCCTATTGCCAGGATCGGCCGGGGGAGTGGGTGGCGTTCGTGCCCTGGGCCGAGATGGCACAGCCACTCCTCAACTAACCTCTCTCCATTCCAGTGCCTTCCAGTGCGTACTAGGCTACCAGCCGGTTCTTGCGCCTTGGCATCAGAGTCAGACCTAGGCTCCTGCGGTGGACGACTGGTTCAGGCACGCGGAGGAGACATGGGAGGCTGCCCATGTTCTCCTTCAGCGGGCCGTGCTGCACCAAAAAGAGAACGCAGACAGTCACCGCAGTGAGGCCACGGTGTTCGCACGGGGGGACCGGGTCTGGCTCTCGACCCGAAACCTGCCCTTCCGCCTGCCCTGCCGGAAGCTGGGTCGGCGGTTTGTGGGGCCATTTAAAGTCCTGAGGAGAGTGAACGAGGTTTGTTATAGGTTACAGCTTCCCCCAGATTACCATATTAACCCCTCATTCCATTTGTCTCTCCTCAGGCCGGTGGTGGCTGGTCCGCTCCAGGAGTCTGAGGTGCGGGAGGTTCCTCTGCCCCCTCTGGACATCGAGGGGGCCCCGGAGTACTCCGTTCAATCCATACAGGATATGAGGCGTCTGGCGAAGGGCCTTCATATCTCGTGGAGTGGGAGGGGTACGGTCCGGAGGAAAGGTGCTGGGTTCCGGTCGAGGACGTGTTTGACCCTTCAATGCTGCAGGAGTTCCACCGTCTTTGTCCGGATCGCCCTGCGCCCCGAGGCTGGTGTTTGTGCGCTGCTGGAGCCACGCGTCAAGGGGGGGGGGGGGGGGGGTACTGTCAAGACTTCCCCGAAGTCGGTCCCTCTTCTTGTTCGGACGGCGGTCGACGTCACCGGTCTTCTAGCAATCGCCGATCCACCTTTCATTTTTAATTTGTTTTGTCTTGTCTTCCCACACACCTGGTTTCAATTTCATCATTACATGTTGTGTATTTAACCCTCTGTTTTCCCCCCATGTCCTTGTCTGGAATTGTTTGTTCTCTTTGTTCTCTGATCCTACATCTATGATTGGATGGACAACATGTCAGTTCATACTGCAAAAGCTTTGATTGGTTGGAGTACGTACCCTGGAAGTGGTCATAATTACAATGTATGTCTATGGAAAGGAGTGAGGCCTACCAGCCTCCTATGTTTTGTATTGAAGTCAATGTAGCCAGAGGACTGAAGATAGCTGTCCTCCGGCTACACCATGGTGCTAGCCCAGAGAGTGCTATTGACGTTAGTGTAGACATTCATTTCAAAACAGCGTATTTTAACAAATTATTTGTTGACATAAATTTAGAAATAGTTTTATCTAAAAAGGATAACTTTTTTAATGTTTCCCCTTCCTCCTCTGAGGAGCCTCCACTGACACACACGCTCACTCATACATGCACGTTTGCACGCCTGCACGTAAGCACATACGCATACAATTTATATACATGTCGACTCTCACTAACACTACTGTATACTGTAGCTACTCACATGCACTCTGCATAAACTAATGCAGATAAGTGGAGGTCACACATATACAGTACTTATCTGTCTCACACGCTGATACTGCTATAACACATACACACACACATAAAGCAATCAAACACATCCACGCCCATTGCAGACCTCATTTCAGACCCTGTATGTACATAATTTAGCACCTCTAAAAATAGCCCTGTGCTCTAAATAATGCACAGGCAGCCGTCCACTGGACCAAAACGAACAGACCAGACAGCAGGAAGAGGAGAAGAAGAGGAGGACAGGAAACCAGGTTTTTTTTTTATTTCACCCTTATTTAACAGGTAAGCTAGTTGAGAACAAGTTCTCATTTACAACTGCAACCTGGCCAAGATAAAGTAAAGCAGTGCGACATAAACAACAACAGAGTTACACATGGAATAAACACGTGTACAGTCAATAACACAACAGAAAAAAAAGAACATCTATATACAGTGTGTGCAAGTGGTATGAGGAGGTAAGGCAATAAATAGGCCACAGTAGCAAAGTAATTACAATTTAGCAGATTAGCACTGGAGTGATAGATGTGCAGATGATGATGAGCAGCCCCACAGGTCCTCTCTAACTGCCGACCTTTACATGACCTTTTAGACTACCTCTTCATGTCTACAGACACATGTACTCAACCACCTTATACGGGAGACCAGCAGTAAGTACATCCTGTAGCTCTTATACCACAAACTATATAGTCTATTCAGTCATATATAAACTTGGATATTGTCATACACAAATATATTCTATATTGTAGAAATGCATGTGCATTGTAGCACACACTCACCTTAAATCTTCTTATTGCTACTGTTAAAGTCATGCTTACACACGCGTTGGATGTTGTCTGTCACACAGATGATCAGTCTCCCCATCACATGCACTTGTGCTGGAAAACATACGCACGCGCGTGCACACACACACACACACACACACACGTGTTTACTCTCCTTGTGGGGACCAAACAATTGATTCCCATTCAAAATCCTACTTTCACTAACCCTAACCCTAATCCTAACCCTTAACCTAATCATGAACCTAACTGTAACCCTAACCTTAACCCCAAACCCTCAATTATTTTCAAGAGATTATTACCAAGAGACTAAGAGGGTTCTTCAGCTGTCCTCATAGGAAAACCGTTTGAAGAATCTTATTTGGTTCCAGGTAGAACCCTTTTGATGTAACGGTTTTCTAGGTGTGAAGGAGAGTCGGACCAAAATGCAGCGTGTAGATTGCGATCCATGTTTATTCAACAAACGAAACACGAATCTGAATACAAACACTACAAAACAATAAACGTAACGAAAACCGAAACAGCCTATACTAGTGTAAACTAACACAGAATAAGGACATCAAGACACTAAGGACAATCACCCACGACAAACTCAAAGAATATGGCTGCCTAAATATGGTTCCCAATCAGAGACAACGATAAACACCTGCCTCTGATTGAGAACCACTTCAGACAGCCATAGACTTAACTAGAACACCCCACTAGCTACAATCCCCATACATACACACCACATACAAAAACCCATGCCACACCCTGGCCTGACCAAATAAATAAAGATAAACACAAAATACTTTGACCAGGGCGTGACAGAACCCCCCCCCCCTAAGGTGCGGACTCCCGAACGCACCTCAAAACAACAGGGAGGGTCCGGGTGGGCGTCTGTCCATGGTGGCGGCTCCGGCGCGGGACGTGGACCCCACTCCATCAATGTCTTAGTCCCTTCTCCTCGCGTCCTTGGATAGTCCACCCTCACCGCCGACCATGGCCTAGTAGTCCTCACCCAGAACCCCACTGGACTGAGGAGCAGATCGGGACTGAGGGGCAGCTCGGGACTGAGGCAGCTCGGGACTGAGGGGAAGCTCAGGAGTGAGAGGAAGCTCAGGAGTGAGAGGAAGCTCAGGAGTGAGAGGAAGCTCAGGCAGGTTGATGAATCTACCAGATCCTGGCTGGCTGGTGGTTTCGGCAGATCCTGGCTGACTGGCAGATCCTGGCTGACTGGCAGATCTGGCGGATCCTGGCCGACTGGCGGATCCTGGCCGACTGGCGGATCCTGGCCGACTGGCGGATCCTGGCAGATCCCGGCTGACTGGCAGTTCTGGCAGATCCCGGCTGACTGGCGGATCTGGAAGAGTCTGGTTGACTGGCAGATCTGGAAGAGTCTGGCTGACTGGCAGATCTGGAAGAGTCTGGCTGACTGGCAGATCTGGAAGAGTCTGGTTGACTGGCAGATCTGGAAGAGTCTGGTAGACTGGCAGATCTGGAAGAGTCTGGTTGACTGGCAGCTCTGGCTGCTCCATGCTGACTGGCTGCTCCATGCTGACTGGCGGCTCTGGCTGCTCCATGCTGACTGGCGGCTCTGGCGGCTCCATGCAGACTGGCAGCTCTGGCGGCTCCATGCAGACTGGCAGCTCTGGCGGCATCCTGCAGACTGGCAGCTCTGGTGGCTCCTTGCAGACTGGCAGCTCTGGCAGCTCCTTGCAGACTGGCAGCTCCTTGCAGACTGGCAGCTCCTTGCAGACTGGCAGCTCCTTGCAGACTGGCAGCTCCTTGCAGACTGACAGCTCCTTGCAGACTGGCAGCTCCTTGCAGACTGGCAGTTCTGAACAGGCAGGAGACTCCGGCAGCGCTGTAGAGGCGGAAAGCTCTGGCAGCGCTAAAAAGGCGGGAGACTCCGACAGCGCTGGAGAGGAGGAAGGCCGAGGACACGCACAGGAAGCCTGGTGCGGGGAGCTGCTACCGGAGGGCTGGGGTGTGGAGGTGGTAGCTAGCTAGCTATCTAAAAAATGTTAGCTGATATGTGACTGGCATAACAAGCGTAAAACTGCTGATGCACTACCAAATTTCGAAATTGTACTTTGTTGTACCCCCCCACCAACACACACATACGCTCAGTGTTCTGTGTCATTAGAAAGAACAGACACGTGGCTGGTTCTCTAGTCTGTCTCTGTCGCATTAGTGATGAGGCTACAGACTGGAACTTGTCTGAGATAATTCACTTAGCATAATGATGGCTGGGATGAGCTCCATTAAGGCCCACCGTGTAGATGAGCTATTGTATACAGTATGTAGCCTCTCCTATGGGCCATTATCTCCTGGTGATGCAAGCATACAGTATAGTGGGCCATTATGGGCTCAATATGGGATCTTTGCCTCCACTCATTCAGCCATACAATGTCTTTGTTCCCAATGGCACCATATTCCCTTTATAGTGCACAACTCTTGACCAGGGCCCATAGGACTTCAGTCAAAAGTAGTGCACTATATAGGGAATAGGGTGCCATTGGGATGCAGGCACTGGTTCTCTAACAGAACAGGCTCTCTAACTTGGCTACACATGACATGTTATGGAAATGTGTTGCACAGGTGTCAATGACAATACCACAGGCTTTGTGTTAGCTTATAGTGCACCTGATATTTACCTGTGCTTGCCTTTGCCTCAATTAGTTGTTCACAACTGACTCTCTAAAGTCATGTTGCTGATACCAGGGCTTGGATAAACACTCCCCTATGTATTTATTTGGACAGTGAAGCTAAAACCTTTAATTTGGCTTTATATACCTCTCCCTTCCCCTCTCCTCTTCCTTCTGCTCTCCTCTCCTCTCCTCCTCTCCCTTCCCCTCTCATCTCCTCGCCTCCTTTCCTTTCCCCTCCCTTCTTCTCTCCTCTCCTCCTCTCCCTTCCCCTCTACTCTCCTCCTCTCCCTTCTCCTCTCCTCCTCTCCCTTCCACTCTCCTCTTCTTCCTTCCCCTCTCCTCTCCTTGTCTCCTCTCCTCTCCTCTCCTCTCCTCTCCTCTCCTCTCCTCTCCTCTCCTCTCCTCTCCCACCTGTCTAATGGATGCATCTCTTCTCTGTCTCAACTGTTACCTCAGGTGAGGCCCAGTGGGTTGGTCTGTTCTATATAGAGGTTACTCAGACAGAGAAACACAGTGCTAAAGTACAGCTTGGTCTCTCTCTCTCTCTCTCTCTCTCTCTCTCTCTCTCTCTCTCTCTCTCTCTCTCTCTCTCTCTCTCTCTCTCTCTCTCTCTCTCTCGTGAATATTACTCTAAAGGTCAGTAGCCCACGGAGTGAAAATCCATTTGCATCCAGTGAAAGGGCAGGCTGGTGTGAAGGGCGTTGGAGCTGGGCTGAGAGGGGACTGTTTCATAAGCCAAAGGAGGCCCGCTGGTGCTCTGTGTGTGCTTAAGTGTCAATCGGAGAAACACACACGCAGGCACACAAGCAAGTAGATACACAAACAAGCATGCATGTACAGTATGTAGACACGCAGAAACCCACACACGCGCACACAAACTTACACCATTGACACAACAATCTTTACTCCTCTACTGCGAAGAAGATCTTACATAACTGCCCTGTACATGTATATCTCAGCCTGATCATGTGCAGTCACGGTCCAATCCCCTTCATCCTCTTTCGCCTTCTGAACTGTTTTCACACCTTGGGTCAACATATAACCTTCCAGACAGGAAACAAGTGCAACATGCTACGTAGATAAAAGGCCACTGAGGCCAGTGAACAGCAAAATACTTTTAACCTGGCGCCCTTAGTTACTCCAATAGAAGAGCATGGTAGATGGTAGCAGCACTCCCCTCACTCCATGGGCCATCTGGATCTATGGCAAGACGCTGAGCATCTCTGAAATGTTTATGACGTTTGCATCGTCTATAGATCTATTGGGGCAGTAAGCAAATTGGAGTAGTTCTAGGGCAGGGGTTCCCAACCAGTCGATCACGATCTACTGGTCGATCGCGGAGTGCTTGCAAATCGATCGTGAGATTTTTATTTATATATATAGAAATATATAGAGCTATACAGTGCCTTGCGAAAGTATTCGGCCCCCTTGAACTTTGCGACCTTTTGCCACATTTCAGGCTTCAAACATAAAGATATAAAACTGTATTTTTTTGTGAAGAATCAACAACAAGTGGGACACAATCATGAAGTGGAATGACATTTATTGGATATTTCAAACTTTTTTAACAAATCAAAAACTGAAAAATTGGGCGTGCAAAATTATTCAGCCCCCTTAAGTTAATACTTTGTAGCGCCACCTTTTGCTGCGATTACAGCTGTAAGTCGCTTGGGGTATGTCTCTATCAGTTTTGCACATCGAGAGACTGAAATTTTTTTCCCATTCCTCCTTGCAAAACAGCTCGAGCTCAGTGAGGTTGGATGGAGAGCATTTGTGAACAGCAGTTTTCAGTTCTTTCCACAGATTCTCGATTGGATTCAGGTCTGGACTTTGACTTGGCCATTCTAACACCTGGATATGTTTATTTTTGAACCATTCCATTGTAGATTTTGCTTTATGTTTTGGATCATTGTCTTGTTGGAAGACAAATCTCCGTCCCAGTCTCAGGTCTTTTGCAGACTCCATCAGGTTTTCTTCCAGAATGGTCCTGTATTTGGCTCCATCCATTTTCCCATCAATTTTAACCATCTTCCCTGTCCCTGCTGAAGAAAAGCAGGCCCAAACCATGATGCTGCCACCACCATGTTTGACAGTGTGGATGGTGTGTTCAGGGTGATGAGCTGTGTTGCTTTTACGCCAAACCTAACGTTTTGCATTGTTGCCAAAAAGTTCAATTTTGGTTTCATCTGACCAGAGCACCTTCTTCCACATGTTTGGTGTGTCTCCCAGGTGGCTTGTGGCAAACTTTAAACAACACTTTTTATGGATATCTTTAAGAAATGGCTTTCTTCTTGCCACTCTTCCATAAAGGCCAGATTTGTGCAATATACGACTGATTGTTGTCCTATGGACAGAGTCTCCCACCTCAGCTGTAGATCTCTGCAGTTCATCCAGAGTGATCATGGGCCTCTTGGCTGCATCTCTGATCAGTCTTCTCCTTGTATGAGCTGAAAGTTTAGAGGGACGGCCAGGTCTTGGTAGATTTGCAGTTGTCTGACACTCCTTCCATTTCAATATTATCGCTTGCACAGTGCTCCTTGGGATGCTTAAAGCTTGGGAAATCTTTTTGTATCCAAATCCGGCTTTAAACTTCTTCACAACAGTATCTCGGACCTGCCTGGTGTGTTCCTTGTTCTTCATGATGCTCTCTGCGCTTTTGACGGACCTCTGAGACTATCACAGTGCAGGTGCATTTATACGGAGACTTGATTACACACAGGTGGATTGTATTTATCATCATTAGTCATTTAGGTCAACATTGGATCATTCAGAGATCCTCACCGAACTTCTGGAGAGAGTTTGCTGCACTGAAAGTAAAGGGGCTGAATAATTTTGCATGCCCAATTTTTCAGTTTTTGATTTGTTAAAAAAGTTTGAAATATCCAATAAATGTCGTTCCAATTCATGATTGTGTCCCACTTGTTGTTGATTCCTCACAAAAACATAGTTTTATATCTTTATGTTTGAAGCCTGAAATGTGGCAAAAGGTCGCAAAGTTCAAGGGGGCCGAATACTTTCGCAAGGCACTGTATATGTTTTTTTTTATGATTATACATCTACGAAAATTCTGCCACACAAATCAATGCCTATAATCGACAGTCTTCCATTCACAGCAAATATGACCAGTCCCTGCCCACTTATTGACGTATGCCTAGTCAGCACGGCCAGATGCCGCCCGCCAACTCCAGGTCGATGTCACGGTGATGCCAGGCAGGTAGCTAGCTAGCTAACTTTGTAGCCAGATTCGTTCTTAAGTTGTGTGGTCAACAGCAGCAATAATGAGTGATGGGAAGGATACAAAAATGAACAGAAAACGTATCATTTCCACAAGGAATGGGAGGAGGATTATTTTTTCAAACTCCAAATGTGTGTGCCTCACCTGCCATGATAGCATCGCTATCCCAAAGAAAGGTAACATAGAACGACATCTTAAAACCACCCACAAAACCCAGGAAAGAGATTTTCCAGCAGACTGAATAACGAAGAAGTGGCAGCGCAGCAGTCAGTTTTCACAAGGCCTCTGACCAAAGGGAAGCAACCATAGCATCTTATCATGTGAGTCGCGTTCTTGCTAAGCATGAAAAGTCAGTTATGCATTTTCATCAAAATGGTATTTGGCAACATGAGTACAAAGGAGGAACCTACTCACCATTTTGCCACTGAAAGGACATACACGGGGCGAAGATATTTTTCAAGCTTTTACTTTTGTTTGCTAACAAATTCCAACTGCTCTTTTGTAAACTTGTCTCCACTACTACCGATGGGGCACCCGCTGTGGTAGGATGCATTAGTGGGTTCGTTGCATTCTGCAAACAAGATAATTATTTCCAGGACTTTCTTAGTTATCACTGCGTAATTCATCAGCAAGCTTTGTGCAGGAAGATATTAAACATGAAAGAGGTGATGGATGTTACAATGAAGATTGTAACATCGCAAGAAGCCTACAGCCGAGGCTATTTCACGCTCACTTAGAAGAGACTGAAGCGGAGCACGGATGTGCTGTGGCTGAGCCGAGAGAAATGTTCAGGGAGATTGAGTGAGTTGTTGCCTGAAATCAAGGAGCTTCTCAAGGTCTCCAAACATGCAGAATATGCACAGCTAGAGGACACACCGTGCCTCCTAGATTTAGCTTTTCATACTGACCTAACTTACATGCTTAATGAACTGAATGTAGAGCTGCAAGGAAAAGGCAAACGTGTAATCAACATGACCAGCTCTGTGAACACTTTTAATGCAAACTACAACTGCTCACAAGAAAGCTGCAACGTAAGGACCTGCACTTCTTTCAACACATGCATTCAGAACCTGAACGTCAGGGCAAGGATACAGCACAGCTTGACAGTGCACCTTAAGTGGACAGTCGTTTCACAGACTTTGCATCACTTGAGCCTATTGCCACTTATATGTGCTTACTGTTTGGCACAGGCATAAATGTGGAAGTCATTGCCTCCAAAATGGGATCACTTTTCAGGTGGACACAACTATAGCAGAAATTGAAAATCTCACCTTTCAAAATGACATTCAGCTGAAATCCAGGGCAACCACTGAGATGAAGGAAGAGTGCTGGGAGCTACTGTAGAGGATAAGTATCCCAACATAAAAAGCTGTGCTCTCAACTTATCAGCCCTTTTTGGATCAGCCTACCTCTGTGAGTCTGCATTTTCTCACATGTAGATAATAAAGCCAAAGTACAGATCTACTATGACTGATGACCACCTTGTGTCCTGCATCAGACTTGCAACAAGCTGCTACAGCCTTGACTATGAAAAACTACTTGCCTCCACCCAATGCCAAAAGTCACACTAAGGTAGGAAATGAAATTACTTGCACTTATTTGTGGAAAACATGTTATTGGTCCACATATTTGGGTGTCACAGCGGCAGGGCCATACTCAGCGGTGTGCTGCGTTTCATACATTTTGTTAGTTGGTTTAGATTTAGAGACTGGTAGATCTCATCAGGCTGGCAAACGAAAAAGTAGATCTCACGTCAAAGAAGGTTGGGCACACCTGATCTAGAGTGTCAAGTAAGGTAGAGGTGATGTGATCCTTAACTAGCCTCTCAAAGCACTTTGTCACCTTAACAATACTTCCACAGGTCTTAGCTTAATGTTAGTAGTTGTAAAACTAACATTAGCTCTGTACCGGAGACATTTATGTCATGTTGGTTCTGTGTTAGCCCACTGTAGAGAGATGTTGATGTAACGTTAGTCCACTGTAAGTAGGCATTAATGTAATGGTAGCCCACTGTAAGAAGACATTAATGTAAGTTTGCCCAGAGCCAGCAGGAGCAGCTGGAGCAAAGCTAAGCCTGTCCTTCCCCACTGTGAGTGTGGGATGAGAGAGAGGGAGGCAGAATGTGAGAGAGGGAGAAGATGGATGGGGGTAGAAAGATAAAAAGAGAGAAAAAAACAACAGAATGATCATTGTGTGAGTCGGTGCAAGGGTTTTTTGTGTTATCTGTTGCAATCTCTTCTCCAATATTCTTCATTCTTCACACAAAGCCTGCGGGAGTGTACCACACCAACACAATGCAATAGCTAAACGATCAGATCTAGACCACCTGAGTTCCAGACTTTAGTGCTCTCATTGCTTCAGGTCAATCATGTGCCTGCTTTAATATTCTCACGGCGAGTTAGAAATGTAATTTACCGAAGGATGCCAGCAAGCACCTAGGCTACTGCACATACACACACATGAGAAACTGGAAACACTAATTTTGTTATTTTAACTAAAGCATAATCAATCTTTGTTAAACATAAATACAGAACTTGTTTTTGCATGGTTTCCACGACTCATCATTTAAATTGATGAGGCCGACAGACATGGCAACTCTGCTTTAAACTCTTGAGCAACTTGGTAGTGAGAACAGAATGTTTTTTGTGTTATTACATACAGCCGGAAATAACTTTTGGATATCAGAGTGGCGCTAACTCACCAGCATTATGACCTTGAATACAACTTTCCCGAATTGGATCCTTTGTTTGTACCCCCCAGGGCAATTGAACTCATGTCAGAGGCTGCTCCAAGACGCCACCGGCGGAGAAGAGGTATTCGGAGTGGACTTCTAGTCTGACTCAGGAGGTGTGCACACCACCCACCGCTTCCGAGCATATTACTTTCTAATGTTCAGTCTCTGGACAATAAAGCATATGAGTTCAGGGCGAGGATCTCCTTCCAGAGAGACATCAGGGACTATAACATACTCTGTTTCACGGAATTATGGCTTTCTCGGGATATACTGTCCCTGTCCATGTAGCCAGCTGGGTTCTCAGTAAATCGTGCAGACAAGAAAAAAAAAACATTCCGGGAAGAAGAAGGGCGTGTTGTATGTTTCATGATTAACTACTCATGGTGTGATTGTGACAACATACAGAAACTCAAGTCCTTTTGATCTTCCAACCTAGAATATATCACAATTAAATGCCAAACGTATTACCTCCCAAGAGAATTCTCTTCGGTTATAGTCACAGCCATGTACAATATATTCCTCCTCAAGCCAATACCACGACGGCCCTTTGGGAACTACACTGGACTGGCAAACTGGAAACCACATATCTTGAGGTCGCATTTATTGTAGCTGGGGATTTTAACAAAGCAAATTTGAGGAAAACGCTACTGAAATTCTATCAACACATTGACTGTAGTACTTGCTCTGGTAAAACTGCTACTCCCCCTTTCAAAATGCCTACAAGGCCCTTCCCTGCTCTCCCTTCGGCAAATCGAATTACGACTCCATTTTGCTCCTCCCTTCCCCTAGGCATAAACTCAAACAGGAAGTACCCATGCTAATGTCTATTAAACACTGGTCTGACCAATAGGAATCCATGCTTCAAGATTGTTTTGATCACTTGGACTGGGATATGTCCCGGATAGCCTCTGAGAATAACATTGACGTATACATGGACACGGTGACTGAGTTCATCAGGAAGTGTATAGGGGATATTGTTCCCACTGTGACTATTAAAACCTATCCAAACCAGAAACTATGGATAGATGGCAGCATTCGCGTAAAATTGAAAGCACTAACCACCACATTTAACCATGGCAAGGTGGATGGGAATATGGTTGCACAAACAAACAGTGTAGTTATTCCCTCCATAATGCAATAAAACAGGCATAACGTCAGTACAGAGACAAAGTGGAGTCGCAATTCAACGGCTCTGACACGAGATGTATGTGGCAGGGTCTACTTGTCATGTATTGTCATGTTGTGTCCTGTTCCTGTTCTTTCTCTTCACCCTGTCTCCCTCTGCTGGTCGTATTAGGTTACCTTTTCTTCCCCTCTTTCCCCCAGCTGTTCCTTGTCTTCTCTAACTACCTCGTTCACCCCTTTTCCCACCTGTTCCCTTTTTCCCTCTGATTAGGTCTCTATATCTCTCTCTGTTTCTGCTTCTGTCTTTGTCGGATTCTCGTTTGTGTTACTCATGCCTGAACCAGACTATCGTCGTGTTTGCTGCAACCTTGTCCTGTCCTGTCGGAATCTGCCTGTTCAGCTAACCTTGTCCTGTCCTGTCGGAATCTGCCTGTCCATCTGAGCCTACGTGTGTTTCGTCATTAAAGAAACTCTGTTTTGTTAATTCGCTTTTGGGTCCTCATTCACGCACCTGACAGAAGAATCCGACCAAGAATGGACCCAGCGACTTCGGATCCTCTCCACTCAGCCGTCGAGATCCAGGGAGCGATGCTAGGCAGACACGAGCAGGAATTGTCTGCTGCTCGACATGCCGTTGAGACCCTGGCCACCCAAGTCTCCAACCTCACAGAACAGGTTCACCATCTCCGCCTCGATCCACCGGCCACTTCCAGGGCTTTCGAATCTCCGGAGCCCAGAATCAATAACCCGCCGTGTTACTCTGGGGAGCCCACTGAATGCCGCTCGTTCCTCACCCAGTGTGATATTGTGTTTTCTCTCCAGCCCAACACTTACTCCAGGAGCACTGCTCGTATCGCCTACGTCATATCTCTCCTTACTGGACGGGCTCGTGAGTGGGGCACGGCAATCTGGGAGGCAAGGGCTGAGTGTACTAACCAGTATCAGGACTTTAAGGAGGAGATGATACGGGTTTTTGATCGATCTGTTTTTGGGGAGGAGGCTTCCAGGGTCCTGTCTTCCCTATGTCAAGGTAATCGATCCATAACAGACTACTCTATTGAGTTTCGCACTCTTGCTGCCTCCAGTGGCTGGAACGAGCCGGCTTTGCTCGCTCGTTTTCTGGAGGGTCTCCGCGCAGAGGTAAAGGATGAGATTCTCTCCCGGGAGGTTCCTTCCAGCGTGGATTCCTTGATTGAACTCGCTATTCGCATTGAGCGACGGGTTGATCTTCGTCACCGAGCTCGTGGAAAGGAGCTCGCGTTCTCCGTTGCCCCCCTCTCCGCATCACTACCATCTTCCTCTGCCGGCTCGGGTGCTGAGCCTATGCAGCTGGGAGGTATCCGCATCTCGACTAAAGAGAGGGAACGGAGAATCACCAACCGCCTCTGTCTCTATTGCGGTTCCGCTGGTCATTTTGCCACTTCATGTCCAGTAAAAGCCAGAGCTCATCAGTAAGCGGAGGGCTACTGGTGAGCGCTACTACTCCTGTCTCTCCTTCAAGATCCTGCACTACCTTGTCGGTCCATCTACGCTGGACCGGTTCGTCAGCTTCCTGCAGTGCCTTGATAGACTCTGGGGCGGAGGGCTGTTTTATGGACGAGACCTGGGCTCGGGAACATGACATTCCTCTCAGACAGTTAAGGGAGCCCACGGCCTTGTTCGCCTTGGATGGTAGTCCTCTCCCCAGGATTCAGCGTGAGACGCTACCTTTAACCCTCACTGTCTCTGGTAATCATAGCGAAACCATTTCTTTTTTAATTTTTCGTTCACCTTTTACACCTGTTGTTTTGGGCCATCCCTGGCTAGTTTGTCATAATCCTTCTATTAATTGGTCTAGTAATTCTATCCTCTCCTGGAACGTCTCTTGTCATGTGAAATGTTTAATGTCTGCTGTCCCTCCTGTTTCCTCTGTCTCTTCTTCACAGGAGGAGCCTGGTGATTTGACAGGGGTGCCGGAGGAATATCACGATCTGCGCACGGTGTTCAGTCGGTCCAGGGCCACCTCTCTTCCTCCACACCGGTCGTATGATTGTAGTATTGATCTCCTTCCGGGAACCACTCCCCCCCGGGGTAGACTATACTCTCTGTCGGCTCCCGAATGTAAGGCTCTCGAAGATTATTTGTCTGTAGCTCTTGCCGCCGGTACCATAGTCCCCTCCTCCTCTCCCGCCGGAGCGGGGTTTTTTTTTGTTAAGAAGAAGGACGGGTCCCTGCGCCCCTGCATAGATTATCGAGGGCTGAATGACATAACAGTGAAGAATCGTTATCCGCTTCCTCTTATGTCTTCAGCCTTCGAGATCCTGCAGGGAGCCAGGTTTTTCACTAAGTTGGACCTTCGTAACGCTTACCATCTCGTGCGCATCAGGGAGGGGGACGAGTGGAAGACGGCGTTTAACACTCCGTTAGGGCACTTTGAATACCGGGTTCTTCCTTTCGGCCTCGCTAACGCTCCAGCTGTCTTTCAGGCATTAGTCAATGATGTCCTGAGAGACATGCTGAACATCTTTGTTTTCGTTTACCTTGACGATATCCTGATTTTTTCACCGTCACTCCAGATTCATGTTCAGCACGTTCGACGTGTCCTCCAGCGCCTTTTAGAGAATTGTCTTTTTGTGAAGGCTGAGAAGTGCACTTTTCATGCCTCCTCCGTCACATTTCTCGGTTCTGTTATTTCCGCTGAAGGCATTAAGATGGATCCCGCTAAGGTCCAAGCTGTCATTGATTGGCCCGTCCCTAAGTCACGCGTCGAGCTGCAGCGCTTTCTCGGCTTCGCGAACTTCTATCGTCGTTTCATCCGTAATTTCGGTCAGGTGGCAGCTCCTCTCACAGCCCTTACTTCTGTCAAGACGTGCTTTAAGTGGTCCGTTTCCGCCCAGGGAGCTTTTGATCTCCTCAAGAATCGTTTTACATCCGCACCTATCCTTGTTACACCTGACGTCTCTAGACAGTTCGTTGTCGAGGTTGACGCGTCAGAGGTGGGCGTGGGAGCCATTCTTTCTCAGCGCTCCCTCTCTGACGACAAGGTCCACCCTTGCGCGTATTTTTCTCATCGCCTGTCGCCGTCGGAACGTAACTATGATGTGGGAAACCGCGAACTGCTCGCCATCCGCTTAGCCCTAGGCGAATGGCGACAGTGGTTGGAGGGGGCGACCGTTCCTTTTGTCGTTTGGACTGACCATAGGAACCTTGAGTACATCCGTTCTGCCAAACGACTTAATGCGCGTCAGGCGCGCTGGGCGCTGTTTTTCGCTCGTTTCGAGTTCGTGATTTCTTATCGTCCGGGCTCTAAGAACACCAAGCCTGATGCTTTATCTCGTCTCTTCAGTTCTTCAGTAGCCTCCACTGACCCTGAGGGGATTCTCCCTGAGGGGCGTGTTGTCGGGTTGACTGTCTGGGGAATTGAGAGGCAGGTAAAGCAAGCACTCACTCACACTCCGTCGCCGCGCGCTTGTCCTAGGAACCTTATTTTCGTTCCCGTTCCTACTCGTCTGGCCGTTCTTCAGTGGGCTCACTCTGCCAAGTTAGCCGGCCACCCTGGCGTTCGGGGTACGCTTGCTTCCATTCGCCAGCGTTTTTGGTGGCCCACCCGGGAGCATGACACGCGTCGTTTCGTGGCTGCTTGTTCGGTCTGCGCGCAGACTAAGTCCGGTAACTCCCCTCCTGCCGGCCGTCTCAGGCCGCTTCCCATTCCCTCTCGACCGTGGTCTCACATCGCCTTAGATTTTGTCACCGGACTGCCTTCGTCAGCGGGGAAGACTGTTATTCTTACGGTTGTCGATAGGTTCTCTAAGGCGGCTCATTTTATTCCCCTTGCTAAGCTTCCTTCTGCTAAAGAGACGGCACAAATCATCATCGAGAATGTTTTCAGAATTCATGGCCTTCCGTCAGACGTCGTTTCGGACAGAGGTCCGCAATTCACGTCTCAATTTTGGAGGGAGTTTTGCCGTTTGATTGGGGCTTCCGTCAGTCTCTCTTCCGGCTTTCACCCCCAGTCTAACGGTCAAGCAGAATGGGCCAATCAGACTATTGGTCGCATCTTACGCAGTCTTTCTTTTCGCAACCCTGCGTCTTGGTCAGAACAGCTCCCCTGGGCAGAATACGCCCACAACTCGCTTCCTTCGTCTGCGACCGGGCTATCTCCTTTTCAGAGTAGCCTCGGGTACCAGCCTCCGCTGTTCTCATCTCAGTTCGCCGAGTCCAGCGTCCCCTCCGCTCAGGCTTTTGTCCAACGTTGCGAGCGCACCTGGAAGAGGGTCAGGTCTGCACTTTGCCGTTATAGGGCGCAGACTGTGAGAGCTGCTAATAAGCGTAGAACTAAGAGTCCTAGATATTGTCGCGGTCAGAGAGTTTGGCTCTCCACTCAGAACATTCCCCTTAAGACAGCTTCTCGCAAGTTGACCCCGCGGTTCATTGGTCCGTTCCGTATTTCTCAGATCATTAATCCTGTCGCAGTGCGACTTCTTCTTCCGCGATATCTTCGTCGCGTCCACCCGGTCTTCCATGTCTCCTGTGTTAAGCCCGTTCTTCGCGCCCCCGCTCGTCTTCCCCCCCCCCCCCATCCTTGTCGAGGGCGCACCTATCTACAGGGTCCGTAAGATTTTGGACATGCGTCCTCGGGGCCGTGGTCACCAGTACCTAGTGGATTGGGAGGGGTACGGTCCTGAGGAGAGGAGTTGGGTTCCCTCTCGGGACGTGCTGGACCGTTCGCTGATCGATGATTTCCTCCGTTGCCGCCAGGTTTCCTCCTCGAGTGCGCCAGGAGGCGCTCGGTGAGTGGGGGGGTACTGTCATGTATTGTCATGTTGTGTCCTGTTCCTGTTCTTTCTCTTCACCCTGTCTCCCTCTGCTGGTCGTATTAGGTTACCTTTTCTTCCCCTCTTTCCCCCAGCTGTTCCTTGTCTTCTCTAACTACCTCGCTTCAGGTCAATCATGTGCCTGCTTTAATATTCTCACGGCGAGTTAGAAATGTAATTTACCGAAGGATGCCAGCAAGCACCTAGGCTACTGCACATACACACACATGAGAAACTGGAAACACTAATTTTGTTATTTTAACTAAAGCATAATCAATCTTTGTTAAACATAAATACAGAACTTGTTTTTGCATGGTTTCCACGACTCATCATTTAAATTGATGAGGCCGACAGACATGGCAACTCTGCTTTAAACTCTTGAGCAACTTGGTAGTGAGAACAGAATGTTTTTTGTGTTATTACATACAGCCGGAAATAACTTTTGGATATCAGAGTGGCGCTAACTCACCAGCATTATGACCTTGAATACAACTTTCCCGAATTGGATCCTTTGTTTGTACCCCCCAGGGCAATTGAACTCATGTCAGAGGCTGCTCCAAGACGCCACCGGCGGAGAAGAGGTATTCGGAGTGGACTTCTAGTCTGACTCAGGAGGTGTGCACACCACCCACCGCTTCCGAGCATATTACTTTCTAATGTTCAGTCTCTGGACAATAAAGCATATGAGTTCAGGGCGAGGATCTCCTTCCAGAGAGACATCAGGGACTATAACATACTCTGTTTCACGGAATTATGGCTTTCTCGGGATATACTGTCCCTGTCCATGTAGCCAGCTGGGTTCTCAGTAAATCGTGCAGACAAGAAAAAAAAAAACATTCCGGGAAGAAGAAGGGCGTGTTGTATGTTTCATGATTAACTACTCATGGTGTGATTGTGACAACATACAGAAACTCAAGTCCTTTTGATCTTCCAACCTAGAATATATCACAATTAAATGCCAAACGTATTACCTCCCAAGAGAATTCTCTTCGGTTATAGTCACAGCCATGTACAATATATTCCTCCTCAAGCCAATACCACGACGGCCCTTTGGGAACTACACTGGACTGGCAAACTGGAAACCACATATCTTGAGGTCGCATTTATTGTAGCTGGGGATTTTAACAAAGCAAATTTGAGGAAAACGCTACTGAAATTCTATCAACACATTGACTGTAGTACTTGCTCTGGTAAAACTGCTACTCCCCCTTTCAAAATGCCTACAAGGCCCTTCCCTGCTCTCCCTTCGGCAAATCGAATTACGACTCCATTTTGCTCCTCCCTTCCCCTAGGCATAAACTCAAACAGGAAGTACCCATGCTAATGTCTATTAAACACTGGTCTGACCAATAGGAATCCATGCTTCAAGATTGTTTTGATCACTTGGACTGGGATATGTCCCGGATAGCCTCTGAGAATAACATTGACGTATACATGGACACGGTGACTGAGTTCATCAGGAAGTGTATAGGGGATATTGTTCCCACTGTGACTATTAAAACCTATCCAAACCAGAAACTATGGATAGATGGCAGCATTCGCGTAAAATTGAAAGCACGAACCACCACATTTAACCATGGCAAGGTGGATGGGAATATGGTTGCACAAACAAACAGTGTAGTTATTCCCTCCATAATGCAATAAAACAGGCATAACGTCAGTACAGAGACAAAGTGGAGTCGCAATTCAACGGCTCTGACACGAGATGTATGTGGCAGGGTCTACTTGTCATGTATTGTCATGTTGTGTCCTGTTCCTGTTCTTTCTCTTCACCCTGTCTCCCTCTGCTGGTCGTATTAGGTTACCTTTTCTTCCCCTCTTTCCCCCAGCTGTTCCTTGTCTTCTCTAACTACCTCGTTCACCCCTTTTCCCACCTGTTCCCTTTTTCCCTCTGATTAGGTCTCTATATCTCTCTCTGTTTCTGCTTCTGTCTTTGTCGGATTCTCGTTTGTGTTACTCATGCCTGAACCAGACTATCGTCGTGTTTGCTGCAACCTTGTCCTGTCCTGTCGGAATCTGCCTGTTCAGCTAACCTTGTCCTGTCCTGTCGGAATCTGCCTGTCCATCTGAGCCTACGTGTGTTTCGTCATTAAAGAAACTCTGTTTTGTTAATTCGCTTTTGGGTCCTCATTCACGCACCTGACACTACTGACAATCACGGATTACAAAGAGAAAACCAGCCACGTTGCGGACTCCGACGTATTGCTGCCAGACAAGCTAAACACCTTTTTTTGCCCCCTCCCAAGGACTGTGGGCTCTCGTTCTTCATGGCCGACGTGAGTAAGACATTTAAGCGTGTCAACCCTTGAAAGGCTACCGGGCAGACAGCATCCCTAGTCACGTGCTCAGAACATGCGCAGACCAGCTGGCTGGAGTGTTTACAGACATATTCAATCTCTCCCGATTCCAGTCTGCTGTTCCGACAAGATGTGCACTATTGTTCCTGCACCCAAGAAAGCAAAGGTAACTGAACTAAATAACTACCGCCCCGTAGCACAAACTTCTGTCATCATGAAGTGCTTTGAGAGGCTAGTTAAGGATCATATCAGTTCTACCTTACCTGACACCCTAGACCCACTTCAATTTGCTTACCACCCCAATAGATCCACAGACGATCCAAATGCCATCGCACTGCACACTGCCATATCCCATCTGGACGAGAGGAAAACCTACATAAGAATGCTGTTCATTGACTACAGCTCAGCCTTCAACACCGTAGCACCCTCCAAGCTCATCATTAAGGTCAGGGCCCTGGGTCTGAACCCCGCCCTGAACAACCCCGCCCCCAGTTGGTGAAGGTAGGAAACAACACATAAACTTCGCTGATCCTCAACACAGGAGCTCCACAAGGATACATTCTCAGCCTCCTACTATACTCCCTTTTCACCCATGACTGCGTGGCCATGCACACCTCCAACTGAATTGTAAAGTTGGCAGATGACACAACAGCAGTAGGCCTGATTACCAACAATGACGAGACAGCCTACAGGGAGGAGGTGAGGGTCCTGGCGGAGTGGTGCTAGGAAAATAACCTCTCCCTCAACGTCAACAAAATGAAGGAGCTGATCGTAGACTTCAAGAAACAGCAGAGACAGCACGCCCCTATCCACATCGACACACTCCTCGGCGTACACATCACTGACAAGCTGAAATGGTCAACCCACACAGACAGTGTGGTGAAGAAGGCACAACAGTGCCTTTTCAACCTCAGGAGGCTTAAGAAATTCGTCTTGACCACTAAGACACTCACAAACTTTTATAGATGCCGAATTGAGAGCATCTTGTTGGGCTGTATCCCCGCCTGGTACGGAAACAACACCGCACCTAACCGCAGGGCTCTTCAGAGGGTGCTACGGTCTGCCCAACACATCCCAGGGGGTCGAACTGCCTGCCCTCCAGGACAGCTACAGCACCTGATGTCACATGAAGGCCAAAAAGATCATCAAGGACATCAACCACCCAAGCCACAGCCTGTTCACCCCTCTATCATCCAGAAGGTGAGGTCAGTACAGGTGCATCAGAGCTGGGACCATCACCAGCCAGCTACCATCCAGTTACTCAACCCTGCACCTTAAAGGCTGCTGCCCTTTACACATAGACAAGGAATCACTGGACACTTTAACTTCGGAACACTAGTCACTTAAATAATGTTTACATACTGCTTTACTCATCTCATATGTACATACTGTATTCTATTCTACTGTATTTAGTCTATGCCACTCCGACATTGCTCAACCTAATATTTATATATTCTTAATTCCACTCTTGAACTTTTAGATGTGTGTGTATTGTTGTGTATTGTTAAGTATTACTGCACTGTTGGAGCTAGGAACACAAACAATTCACTACACCCGCAATAACATCTGCTAAAAATGTATGTGACCAATAACGTTTGATTTGATTTTTAACAACTAGGACTGCTACTTCTTGTCCCGGAATCCCGCTTAACTGACAGGTTAAAGTCTGCTTGAAAGAGCCGCTAACCCAGCTAAGCTGCTAACGTTAGCCATCATGCTAACAAAGTTAGTCCCAGTTGAGTTTTCCAATGGACGCCCATTTTGTCTGGAGAAGTAAATGAACGGTTCCAGCGTTGTAGGAGCTGTATCTACTTTCGGGACAAACTCTATCACTCAGAGTTCCAATGCGGCAATTGTTTGGCTTGAGATGGCTTCATTCGCCAGGGGACCCATCTACTGCCTCTCATTCCCCATCTGATAGCGGAGTCAAAAGAACACAGCAACAGGGGCATGGCAATGATGGTCGCATGTCACGAGCCGTGGACTTGGGAGCAGCTAAATGGGATCCGTAATAAATACAAATACAAATACACACACATTTTTGATTTTGTGTCAGTATATTGACGTTTAGACTGAGAGAAGGGTTGTACACACATACACGTGTGCCCACAAGCACAGAGAGAAGGGCCAAACTGTCCATCTGCAGACAATGGTTCTCACACAGTGCTCTCACAGTTGATGCGCACACACACACTCACACACACACACACACACACACACACACACACACACACACACACACACACACACACACACACACACACACACACACACAAAAACAAACAAAGGAACTGACGGGTGTTCTTTAGTGGTGTTGATAAATACCTCAAAGCCAGACCACAGACACACCAGCCCAGATCTGATTCCTAAAGAAAAGTACACAGTCCTTCATGGGCAGCCAGACACATAATTTAGAATATCTTTCATTAATACACGCACAGAGCATGTCAGAAGTCCACTGCATATAGGAGAGAAGGAAGGAGGGAGAGAGAGTGAGGAGGAGGAGGAGGAGTGTAGTGGTTATATGAAGATAATGAGACTGACAGGATAGACAAGCTTCCTGCATCATGAGGAAAATCATCTTAAGTCCAAACCGTCAACACACAGACTGCCAGTCTGCCACAAACACTTTCCATCTTGAAGGACGGCCATGACAGTTATGGCTCTGTTGATGTTGTTGATGTTGCTGGTGTTGAGTTACAGGCTCTGTCTCTTACACTCTCTCTCTCTCCTTCTCACATCTTCCTTTCACTCTCCTGCTGAGGGGAGACAGAGCATACAGCAAAGAAAACATTGCATGGGCAGAGGCTGATATGTTTGACTGACATCCCGAGAGCTTGTTGGTCCATATTTAGGGTAGGAATTCAATAAGGGAAACAGATGTGCGCAGATGTATTTTATTCAAATAAACGTTCATTTAACCAGGTCAGTCTAATTGAGATTAAACATCTATTACAATATAAACATTTCCAAAATAGCAGCAGTGATGTAAAGTACTTACGTAGAAATACTTCAGTCGTCTTCATCAACCTGGCCAAGGATTTCGACTCGTCAATCACCGCATTCTTATCGGCAGACTCAACAGCCTTGGCTTCTCAAATGATTGCCTTGCCTGGTTCACCAACTACTTCTCAGTTAGAGTTCAGTATGTCAAATCGGAGGGCCTGTTGTCCGGACCTCTGGCAGTCTCTATGGGGGTTCCACAGGGTTCAATTCTCGGGCCGAATCTTTTATCTGTATATATCAATGATGTTGCCCTTGCTGCTGGTGATTCTCTGATCCACCTCTATGCAGACGACACCATTCTGTATACATCTGGCCCTTCTTTGGACACTGTACTTACAAACCTCCAAACGAGCTTCAATGCCATAAAACACTCCTCCCGAGGCCTCCAACTGCTTTTAAATGCAAGTAAAACTAAGTGCATGCTCTTTAACCGATTGCTGCCCACACCCTCCCACCCGACTAGCATCACTACCCTGGACGGTTCTGACTGTAAACTCTCCTTCCAGACTTACATTAAGCATCTCCAATCCACAATTAAATATAGAATCAGTTTCCTATTTCGCAACAAAGCCTCCTTCACTCATGCTGCCAAACATACCCTCGTAAAACTGACTATCCTGCCGATCCTTGACTATGGCGATGTCATTCACAAAATAGCCTCCAACACTCTACTCAGCAAATTGGATGTACTGTAGTCTATCACAGTGCCATCCGTTTTGTCACCAAAGTCCCATATACTACCCACCACTGCGACCTGTATGCTCTCGTTGGCTGGCCCTCACTACATATTTGTCGCCAAACCCACTGGCTCCAGGTCATCTATAAGCCAATGCCAGTTAAAGCCCCACCTTATCTCAGCTCACTGTTCACCATAGCACACGGTCCAGCAGGTATATTTCATTGGTCACCCCCAAAGCCAACACTTACTTTGGCCACCTTTCCTTCCAGTTCTCTGCTGCCAATGACTGGAACGAATTGCAAAAATCACTGAAGCTGGAGACTCATATCTCCCTCAACTTTAAGCACCAGCTGTCAGAGGAGCTTACCAATCACTGTACCTGTACACAGCCAATCTGTAAATAGCACACCCAACTACCTCATCCCCATATTGTTACTTATCCTCTTGCTCTTTTGCACCCCAGTATTTCTACTTGCACATCCTCATCTGCACATCTATCACTCCAGTGTTAATGCTAAATTGTAATTATTTCGCCTCCGTGGCTTATTTATTGCCTTACCTCTCTACTCTTCTTCATTTGTACACACTGTACATAGATTTTTATATTGCGTTATTGACTGTACGTTTGTTTATGTGTAACTCTGTGTTGTTGTTTTTGTCACACTGCTTTGCTTTATCTTGGCCAGGTCGCAGTTGTAAATGAGAACCTGTTCTCAACTGGCCTACCTGGTTGAATAAAGGTGAAATAAATACAAATAAAAATACTAGTAGTTTTTTATGGCATCTGTAATTTCTTATTTATATTTTGACAACTTGTACTTTTACTCCCCTACATTCCTAAAGAAAACAATATAGTTTTTACTCCAACATTTTCCTTGACACCCAAAAGTACTTGAATGTTTAGCAAGACAGGATAATGGTCCAATTCACGCACTTATCAAGAGAACATCCTTGGTCATTCCTACTGCCTCTGATCGCACTAAACACAAATGCTTTGTAAATGATGTGTTTTGGAATGTGCCCCTGGCTATCTGTGAATAAAAAAAACAAGAAAATCGGGCCGATAGGTTTGCTTTATGGGAAGTTTCATGATAATTGTACCCAATGATATCATTAGTGTGCATCGTGTGATTTTAACCAATTATGAGTAGGCATTACCTACTAATTGCCTACAATAGTCTACAAATTAGTTGACGATGTCATTGGAAAAACTTATCTTCCTCTATATTTTTTACTACAAAACATAGAAACGCACCATTTTCACACATGTTGATGTTGGAGTGGTGCTGGAATATGAAGTCAAATTATTTTGCAATGTCCCTTTAATATAAGGTATTTGAAATTATGCATACTTTTTACTTTTACAAATGATGGAATTTCCTGTAGAAGAATGGTGTCGCATCCCTCCAATAGATTTGCAGACACTTGTAGAATCTATGCCAAGGTGCATTGAAGCAGTTCTGGCTCGTGGTGGCACAACGCCCTATTAAGACACTTTATGTTGGTGTTTCCTTTATTTTGGCAGTTTCCTGTACTAAATGCCAGAAATAATGCTGTGTGCTGGGAGGTGACTAATATAAAATATTGAGTGTCGTAAGTCACATGTCAAATTATTGAAAATACAACAAGAGCGTAACTGTACACTGAGCAACTTGAGCCTCCCATTGAGTTGGGCTGCTGACGCTCAGGTTTAATTGAAAACAAAGGTTTGTCCAGTGTAGCAGGTGTAGCAGGCCTGTTCATGTTTAATGTTACCCATAGATCTTGGTTGGATTCCAAGGTATTGCATACGTATACGTTGCATTATATACATTTCATCCTTGTGCCACGGGCCAAACAACCCTGTGTGTATTCTTCTTAGTCATACATCAGAGAGTCTAGTTTCACCTTGAACCTCTCCTTAGTCCACAACCCTGCACCCGCAGAGCAGTAGGTTACCAGAGCATAGAAAGGACAGGATCCCTGGACCATGGTGATTGTGATGGGAGGGAAATGTCAGTGCATCTGCCTCTGTGTCCTCCTGTCTGTCCCCTGAGGCCGGCGGAAGGAGCAACTCAGTTAGATAGAGATCTGAGATCAAGCCCAGCTCAGTTCAGCCATGGCTAGCTCAGTTAAGCTCAGTTCACCTCAGCTCCAGCCTCACCCCTAGCCCCAGACCCAGACCAAGCCCCAGCCCTGGTCTTCCAACCCAGCGACCCCACCTCCCCCTTCTGTCCCTCTCTCCCTCCCTCTCAATCACTCTCTCCCTCCTTCAGTCTCAGTGTCTGTGTTGTGTTGCTCTATAACTCCAACCTCCATGCCTGAGCAAGAGCAGCAAATCAGCTTTAAGGCCTAAGCTGGGGATCATTACATTTTACATTTACATTTGAGTCATTTAGAAGACACTCTTATCCAGAGCAACTTACAATTAGTGCATTCATCTTAAGATAGCTAGGTGGGACAACTACATATCACAGTCCTAGCAAGCACATTTGTACCTCAATAAAGTACTTATCAGCAAAGTGAATGTTGAGTAGGAAAAGACAAGTGCAGGTATTTAAAAAAATGTGATCATCCCAAAAATACAGTGGGAATTACAGCACACTAGGTCATGTCATAACAACACTACAACACTACAACCCCCCCCCCCCCCCACCCCCACACCATTTTACACTGCTGCTGTTCTCTGGTTACTATCTATGCATAGTCACTTTAACTCTACCTACATGTACAGATTACCTCAATTACCTCAACTAACCATTGACTCTGTACCGGTACCTCCTGTATATAGCCTCCACATTGACTCTGTACCGGTACCCCCTGTATATAGCCTGCACATTGACTCTGTACCGGTACCCCCTGTATATAGCCTCCACATTGACTCTGTACCGGTACCCCCTGTATATAGCCTCCACATTGACTCTGTACCGGTACCCCCTGTATATAGCCTCCACATTGTACCAGTAACCCTGTATATAGCCTCCACATTGACTCTGTACCGGTACCCCCTGTATATAGCCTCCACATTGACTCTGTACCAGTACCCCCTGTATATAGCCTCCACATTGACTCTGTACCGGTACCCCCTGTATATAGCCTCCACATTGACTCTGTACCGGTACCCCCTGTATATAGCCTCCACATTGACTCTGTACCGGTACCCCCTGTATATAGCCTCGCTACTGTTATTTTACTGCTGCTCTTTAATTATTTGTTATTTGTTCTTTTTAACTTATCTGTTTTTTACTTAACATTTATTTTTCTTAAAACTGCATTTTTGGTTAAGGGCTTGTAAGTAAGCATTTCACTGTAAGGTCAGTCAAAACAGAAAATGTGTGTCAGTGTCTCTTGTGAACAACTTGTGAACATTTCTGAATTATAAAATAGATGTATATATATATATATATATATACCTGTTGTATTTGGCGCATGTGACAAATACAATTTGATTTGATTTAACAAAGGGTACTTCTCCCCCCATACCTTGGTTCCCTTGCTTATGATGTAGTTCTGTGCTTACTTTTGAGAGTCTTGTGATCGTTTAGATTTGCATTCATTTGCATAAAATAACATGGGTTTCAATAAGCTTCTCTAGATCTATCAATCCTTCCTTGTTCATTCATCTATCCATATATCCATCTATCTATTTATCCATCTATCCATCCATCTATCCATCTATCCATCTATCCATTCATCCATCCAACTATCGCTAATTCATCCATCTATCCAACCAACCTTATTTATCCATCCAACCTTTCAGCTGAAGCAAGACCACACATTTTCTGTGGAATAGACAGTAGGTGTTGGCAGGCCTGGAGCTGTCCATGGTAACTGATGATGGCTATTGCCAAGCAGAACCCTGGAACAGTACTGTGGGTTCCTATAGAGTGGTAGCCAGATAGTGGAAGTAGAGAGTGCAGTATGGAGACATTTTTAGAATGAACTTGGCGGGATTGTGACACTGTATCTGCCTCTGCTGCTTCTGTTGATCTGTAATTGAGCTTGCCTAAATAACAGGGCAGCATGTCTTTCTGTCTTTCTGTCTTTCTGTGTGGGTGGTGTAAATGGGTTACAGTCAGTCAGTACGAATAAAATAATTTTGTTCAGCAGATAAAATATGTACATAATGGAGGATTCAGCCAGCAGACTGTTAGATGGTCTTATGAACAGAGAAGTGAATAAGCTGGAACAGAAACAGAGAGGAACAGAAACAGAGAGGAAGAGAGGAACAGAAACAGAGAGGAAGAGAGGAACAGAAACAGAGAGGAAGAGAGGAACAGAAACAGAGAGGAAGAGAGGAACAGAAACAGAAAGGAAGAGAGGAACAGAAACAGAGAGGAAGAGAGGAACAGAAACAGAGAGGAAGAGAGGAACAGAAACAGAGAGGAAGAGAGGAACAGAAACAGAGAGGAAGAGAGGAAGAAGGATAGAAATAGAGGGAAGAAAGAGAGTGAGGGAGAAAGGGAGAGGCATGAAAGAGAAAGGCAGAGGGAGGGAGACAGGGAAAGTGGGGGAGAAAGAAGAGAAAGAGAGAGAAGGAAGGAGAGAGGGAGAGAGGGGGACAGAGGGGGGAGAAAGGGAGATACATATTTAGAAGAGGAGAAAAAGAAGAGGGGCAGAAAGAGGCTGTCAAAGTTAATGAAGACAGAATGCAGGAGCTTGCAAAAAGGGCTCCACTGAGAGTAGAGGATGATACCTGCTCCCAATACACAACCAGCACTGTCTTATCAATGCAACGCAACACTAAAAAACACACACCAAAATGATTAAAGAAAATGTTTTCTCTATTCTTCCACCAGCTCTCTTTACTGTTTTTCATCTCACCCCAAGCCATCTCACTCTCTCTCTCTTCTTCTCCCTCCACTAAACCTTCCGATCACACCTGATATAGATACAGTATGTAAGAGTGAGGCTGGCTTCCTGTCTCTACCGTGTTATTGTGAAGTGAGTTCACTCAGACTGCCAGTGGGGCTGGTTAATGGTTAACCAGTGCTCCTGGTTCATTTGATTATGCTGAGCTGTCATCACCATTCCACAGCGACTTGTGAATTAGCAGAACCCCTAACCTAACCCCCTCCTCATCTCTCTTCCCATCCTTCAGTCTGTAATGACCTTGCTCCTCAACAACACAACAACTTACAGACAGACAGACAGACAGACAGACAGACAGACAGACAGACAGACAGACAGACAGACAGACAGACAGACAGACAGACAGACAGACAGACAGACAGACAGACAGACAGACAGGCAGGCAGGCAGGCAGGCAGGCAGACAGACAGACAGACAGACAGACAGAGCGTAAATGTTTTGTATGCTTTGAATTTGTCAACAGTTTGTGGATTTGTATTTATATTTTTCACATTTTGCATATTTCTCTCTCTTCTCTTTCTCTTAGTTCAGCAGTGTTTCAACTCTTGAGCAAAGGACTCTGACATATTGAGACACAGAGCGGTTTGAGCAGTGTACTGAGAAACTCAATGTTGCTTGAGGCCAAATGCAGCAAAAATGGAAAGCATTGCTTTAACACAGTTTCTTAGGAGCAGTGAGTGAAAGATACCAACTTGTCACTCTCTATATTTCACACACACATATACACACAAACACACACATTTAAAATACTTTATTTGAATCCACAACTCACATTACATTTAAAAAAAGGATTCAAACATGTCAAGGTTCTTGGCATGCATTGACACAGAAAGCACCTTTTCCAAACAGCTAGGCTGCCCATAACAGATGAAACAGAGCAATACCTAGCCGATTGCTTTACTTAAGTCTTAGCTTGCAATCTGGAGTCCACGTAGGCCTACTGTAAGCCTATGTACGTGGCGGAGAATATCAGTGGTACTAACTTGCACCTATATCCGACGCTTCCCAAGAGTGATATGAGGGGCTGGTATTTAATGGCAAGAACTGGTAACTGATAAGTTAGAGAAGTTACTACCTTTTGGGGTATAAGTACTCAGGGGGGAAGTACCTTTTAGGGAATAGTGCCTGTAATCCAGTACAGAAGTTGGGATGGAAGAGTCCATTAAACAGTCTCAGAAGGAGACATAATACTTTAAAGAGCTAGTGTAACCTGAACGGTATACTTAAGCTAACTTTCTTCAAGGAACGGAGGAGAAGACAATGAGAGCACAGCCTGCACAACTCAAGGAAGAGCAAACAGCGAAAACAACAAGGAACACAACCCCAAGGAGCAGCCCAAGGAACCACCCAACTCAGAGGAGAGGAAGAGAGCAACAAGTAAGGGCAAACAGCCTTTTGTTCTCCTCCATGAGGCCTAACCAGAGCCAAGGATCAAAGACTCTGCCCACAGACTGAGTATAACACTCACATATTCAGATATCTTGAGGTCTTTTCTTATCTTTCACTCTATTCACTCCCTTTTCCTATGATCATTCCCATTATGTCTGTAAATGTTTTGATTAGTGTAGTTAACTGTTGATTGTATAAAATAATTGTGTTTACCTTTTCTTTTGGTGAAGTTTCTCCAATAGATTCTCAAATAATTCAATACCTTCACAAAAATCAGTTATTACTATTGTTCAAATTTTTGTCTGATATAGTTAGTTCTCAAATAATTCATAAGGCAGGTCTTCTTAGAATAACATTTTTGTCCAATACTGGACTGGTGTCCCGTTTTAATCATTTCATAGTAATAAGTGTGCACACTACTCTACACTCCTCTATAAATACAGATGGAGGGAGTCTCCAGCTAGCTCCCTAATTGTCAGACACACCGAAAAATCTGACTGCCGATATGTGCTTAACGTTTTGTTGTTCCCATAGAACAGTTTTACCTCCAATTTGCTTCGTTTAAATACTACAGGCCACAAGACGGCAGTAGCTTGTTTGGCTTGTGCCTGCTGTAGCCAATGTAAGCTAACTAGCAAGATGTGCTGTTGTTGCTAGCTAGGTAGAATTTGTTAAAGCCCTTGTTGATACTAACCAGATGGCCACAACTAGATAACCAGCGTAGCTAGCAACATTATCACAATGGATTCATTTTTGAATGAAGCAGCTGCCTGTTAGCTTTTGAGAATTTGTGGAGTAGCTAGCTAGCTAACCCATCAAGCTAACATTAGCCAGCAAGCAAAATGGCCCTGGCAGTATGGGATAACGGAGATTTCAGAAAATTATTTATTCTTCATCTTGCTAGACAGCAAGCTTGGTAAAGCATTTAGTGGTGTGTGCATTGTGCTGCACTTACCACCCCATTCATTTCATATTGAAGTGTGTGTGACTGCCTGACTCAGTTAGCAAGCTAACGTTAGCTAGCTACATAATGAGCAGGTGCATATTATCAAACTGAACCTAAAAAAGAAATCCTTCTTCAAGCACAAAACTCCTTAGCTAGCTGTAAAATATGTATGCCACTTCTGTTGGCTCCCCCACACTGAGGTTTGTGCTCTCTGATTGTCTTTAAGCCAAGTTTTTGGCCAATGACGAGCATTGCAATTCTACATGTAGAGACAGCAGGTTCGTCTGTAAACAGGTCGGTACACAGCAGGGAAGTGTTTTATTCTAGCAAGAGAAGGAACGTCCTCCTACTGTGCTAAGTACCTATCGGCAGTCAGATGTCTTGGTGTGTCTGTACCATAACTGTTGTGTTGTCACTGTTGAGCATGTTCAACAGATGGTTCAGTCTGGTAGCAGTGTAAATCCATTCGACATTCTGGACACCCAAGCCCCCCTCTTTTCAGCTTAGAAACACACACACGTGCATGCATGCTCACACACAATGTAGGCACTGAACCAGGGGCTAATTTCAATTCACCCTCATGCCTCCCAGCATGCATTGTGTCACTGCGCTCTGATGCCCACTTGTTACTTGACATGACTTGACCTGTCATCATCACATGTCCTGAATGACCGAGTACACATGAAGGGAGATTAAGGAGCATGCAGCTGAATCACAGTCTCCCTTCTTTCATATCTATTTCACTCCGTCTTTTCCCACTTTGCTCCCTCTCTTTCTCTCAGTGTATCTCTCTCTCTTAGTTTATCTCCCCCTCTTCCCATCATTCTCTCTACCTTTTAACCCTCTACCCACCTGTTTTGAGACCCATATTGTTAGCAAAAAATACATTTATAGAAATAAACAGATTTTTGTTTTGTTTTTGGGTTAGGGTCAGTTTGCAAACAATGTAAAAAAAATAATAATAATAATACTTGAGTTAATAAAGCTGCATGCAAACATGGTCTCTTTTTTGCTTTCTTGATTAAGGCAGCTCCAAAATGCAGGTGTTTCAGCCTACTGCAGCTCAGTGCTTTCTGTGGTGGTGGGGCAGCCAGTGGAAAATACGGAGCCTAGGTGTTGGTAATGTGCTCTAGTTGCACCGTGATCGGCTCAGTGTTCTGTCACTCATGGGGACACTATGTACCGCCAAATCTATGGGTAAAATTCAAGCCCCTTGGGTGCTGCCCTAGAGCTACATTAGAAATAACCGTTCAAGGCAGCTCAAGGTCATTGGCTGCAGACAAAATTATATCAAATCACGTTATCTACAGTAGCTTTGATTGGACTGATCTTGTCAACATCATACTTTAAAAATCTCAACCTAGCAGTCATCATCATGAATCAAGTCGACAATCTACTGGCAAATCTTTTTTAATCCTTGTCATATGAAGATAAATAATGAAGAGAAATTACAGATAAAACGTATCGGTGCTCATCGGTCATTGGACATAAACATTACACAACAAGTTGGAAATCGCAAATTCAACATTGAGTGGTTTGGAATGAATCAGTGGCTAACTGCAAACATGGCAAAGCAATCATAAGCCCCGCTATTCAGCGTAGTGGGTATGTGTGGTCCCAAATCTGGGTTTAAGGGCCTCTTTTCCATTAAAATTATAAGCATTCAACATTGGCCATGCTGTCAATCCAGCATGATTTCTGCCACGCTCAAAACAACTGTTAACTCAGAACTGGGAAATCTGACTTCAGTGAGTTCAAGACAACTTGGAACGAGCTCCGACTGGGAAAATAGGTTTTGAACGGTCATCCAACTCGGGAAGTCAGGATTCTTTCTAGAGCTACGACCTGAAGATCACTGACGCCATCATGATTCAAGCTTTTATTTTTGAGTTCCCAGTTGTCTTGAAAGCACCATAAATCCAGAGAATGCCAGACTTTGATGTCAAAGTTTGATGACAAAATTTGCCCACAAAGGAATGCCGCGCCACCTTCCTGTTCAAGTGAGCACAGCACAACAAGGTGAGTCCAAACATGTCTTGTATGCTGCTGCATAAATGATGTGATATGTATACTGTAGCTAAGAAAGTAATACTAAGTGTATGTTGTGTAGTAAGCTGTTAGTAGCCCATGTGCCTCACCCTAATAATTTGGTCTATTTTCACCTCTTAATTTCGCCAACTGTTCTGACTTGGTGGTGCACATGTGGCCTATAACCTGTTTTTGAGAAATGTAATCATCGATTATTGTAAGAGCTCTCATTGTCTGCTTATATGCCCCCTTTATTTATCCTACGGTTCTGACTTGGTCAGAACAATGTTGAACAGATCTTATCATGGATGCTTCCTGCTTTAATTTCTGCCTATAGGCGGGGAGGAGCAGAATGGAGGCATGATCTGATTTAACAAAAAGGGGAGGGGGGCTTGTAACCTACTCAGAAGGGAGAATAACAATGGTCAAGTATCTTCTCTTCAAATGTAATAGAGGCAACGTGTTGGTGGAATCTCGGGACAATTTTCCTTAGATTTCCTTTGTTATTTAAAGTCCCTAGCTACAAGGGGGAATAATAAACAGCCATGATAACAATCAATGGGAAGTTCTCTTGGGAGTTAATGTGGTTGGCAATTGATGGTGAGGTGTTTCAGATCAGGAAAGCATGCGTCTGTCTGCCTGTGTGTGCGTGTGTGTGTAATACAGGCTGGAAGATCAAGGCAAAGGGCTGGTTATGGGAGTGTGGTCTGGTGCGTGAGAGCAGCTGTTGATGCACACAGGGGAGACGACTAGGGCCAATAAGGGATCAGTTGATGAGAAATTTGGATGATGCTCTTTACACTCCGGGTGGCGGGTATTGGAGAGAAAAGGAGAGGACAGTCGAGTAGAAAGAAGAGAGAGAACATCTGCAACTAAGATGATCGCTGTTACCAGGAAAACCTTTTCTCAGTGTTTGTATATCAGCTCCCTTAAGAGAGCGACTGAAAGCAATCAGTGGTTGAATTGGATCTCAAACCAAAGACAATTTTTTAAGCGAGTCCTCTCCTCCTCGGTATCCATCAGAAAGGTTGTGACCCCATCTCTGTGTTGGAGGAAGCCATAATAAAGTAATCACTGTGTGCCGTGACCTCATTAATATGTGTCTTATTACTTGGTCATTGTGCATGGCAACCTCATTACACGTGTGGTGACTTCTTCATCGTGCACAGTGACTGTTTGCATCTGAATGATAGGCTGAGGAACTGTATGTCTAATGAGTTTAATCGTTGTACTGTGCCATTGCTATGCACTTAAACTTTGACCAACTTTATGCCATTTTTATGCCATTGACTCTTTTATCTAAACAAATTACAGTCATGCGTGCACACATTTTTACATATGGGTGGTAACAGGAATCAAACCCACTTTCCTGGCATGACAAGCACCATACTCTACTAGCTGAGCTTTAGGCTATGTTTACCATGGAAATACTGTGGATTGCTATGATCCCTTATTGATGTCACTTGTTAAATCCAATTCAATCTGTATAGATGAAGGGGACGAGACAGGTTAAAGAAGGATTTTTAAGCCTTGAGACAAATGAGACATGGATTGTGTATGTGTGCCATTTAGAGTTTGAATGGGCAAGACAAAATATTGAAGTGCCTTTGAACAGGGTATGGCAGTAGGTGCCAGGCACACTGGTTTAAATGTGTCAAGAACTGCAATACTGCTGGCTTTTCCACGCTCAACAGTTTCCCATGTGTATCAAGAATGGTCCACTACTAAAAGGACATCAAGCCAACTTGACACAACTGTGGGAAGCATTGGAGTCAATACTTGTATGCATCCCTGTGGAATGCTTTTGACATCTTGTAGAGTCCAGGCCCCGACGAATTGAGGCTGTTCTGAGGGCAAATATTCTCAATATTAGGAAGGTGTTCCTAATGTAGTGTAAACTCAGTGTATGTGAATGTAAATTGTTTCCAAATTAAAAGTCACACGAGTAATGTGTGTGTTATTACTCACCCTGCAGGAGTGCGTTGGGGCTGGTGGGTGATTCACAGGGCATAATAACAGGGCAACATATAGCAGACTAAAATGCTCTAGCCATGAGGCACACACATACACACACACACACTCACACACACACACACACACACACACACACACACACACACACACACATACACACACACACACACACTGGATTGAGAGAGGACTTGGCTCATGTCAATGTGTGAGAAAGCTAGACGTGGTCAGGCGTGTAAGAGAGCTGGGCTGATATAAGATGGTGTGTGTGTGTGTGTGTGTGTGTGTGTGTGTGTGTGTGTGTGTGTGTGTGTGTATGTGTGTGTGTGTGTGTGTGTGTGTGTGTTGTAGATGACGATGTACTGCTGTCTTCTCACTTCCCAAGTTCCTATACCCATAATGTCACAGCAAAACACCTGCCATATGACACAAGGGAAAACCACTGTGCAGTGGTAGAGAGGTGAAGGCAGCTCCATCTGTTGCCTTCATCTATAGCAGTCGCTCTGTGTGTTCACGAGCATGTGTGTGTCTGTGTGTGTGTGTCTGTGAAATATAGATGTACACAAACACTATCATCCACCATTCAATTGTAATTTATATTTAAATTTCAATATTTACCTTTTCAGGCAGAAGGCAGCCCACCAGAAGATAGAGGAGAGTGAGGAGGACAAGAACTAAGAGATGCTATCGTCACTCTTCACTGTGCTCAGAAACTTCACCGAGAGGTAAGGGAAACACTCTAGGCCATCTTTGTGATCTGCTCAACTGTGTGGGGGTGGATGACAGTCTGCACTGTGGGATTCACTGGATTTGAAATGTTCCAAAGTATCCAGAACACAACCTTTAAGGTAAACAGCTTAGAAAGTTGTGGGTGGTGTTCAGTAGGCCAACTTCCCCACCACACCACATGGTGGAGTACTTTCTAGGTCCACCAATGGCAACAACATCGCTCTCCGGGCTAGATTCAGTCAGATCAAGCGTTATACTGCCATAGTTGAGACCTGCATAGCTGATGTTTTGGCGGTGTCGGAGGTGGAACTGTGTTGGAGCTGTCAAATCAGCAGCTGCTCTTGTGATCATTGTCCTATAAGCCACACCCGTCCCAGTCACGTTATAAGTTCAGAACAAGAAAGTGCAGGCTATATGGAAATAATGACGGTCAAATTGAAAATCAAGGCTTCAGACGATTTATCTCAGTGCCACTCCGTGCAGCCAATGGCAATGTCAGCTTAAGTATCATGCCGGGAGCCATTGTGGATTTGACCATTTTAACGCAGTTCTACCATCAAAACATCAGCTGTGCGAATTTCTGCTAAAGCAGATCTGATTGAACCGGGCCCTAAATTGCCTCCATTCATCATGGACTAGGCAAGGCTACTTCAGGGAGGGAGGGAGAGAGGGAGGGAGGAAGCGAATGAGGGAGGAAGGGAGGGAGGGAGGTAGAGAGGGAGAGAGTGAGAGAGAGACAGAGAGAGAGAGAGATGAAAATGATAAGGCCAGTACTTCTCTGTGCTGAGGCAGAGGTCATAAAATGCTAATGGCTGCTGTACCTGCTGACTGAGCACACAACTCCCTAGACCCAGACCCAGACCCAGACCTAGACCAAGACAAAGACAGGACTAAGGCTGTTGAGGAGGAGGAAGGAAGAATGTAGTTGTTGTGGGCAGGTGTAAGCGGCACTGACGATGGCACTGATGCCAGTCTGTTCTGGATCATTGGGTGATGGGATGTGAGTATATCTCACCACCTTAGGGAAACAGGAGAAGCACACCAGACAGATGTGGTGATGATACTGTTGGCTAACCCACCACAGGGAAAGGGTCATATCCAGAGATATCCTGATTTGACTCGAAAATATACAGATATCACATGGTCATTTCCTTTGTTCCAATATCGACTCATTCAATATCCGATTTTGGAGGTCAAACACAGGTTACTGAGTTATTTTAGATTATTTGTGTTAATGACAAACCCCTGCTATTTGATGAGTATCTGATGTCTGGTCATTTCTGCTGTCATTAGGTGCCCTATGAGCTTAACCAATGATGGTGTAAAGGTCCCTTTCTCCCTGATTGTGATATGTGTGATATATGAGCCGCTTCATGTCTGACAGGAAACATTATCATCAATGTTTGTAGCGTGAGATCCAAGGGAACTGGTACCAACTGCAGCGCCCTGTCCCTGCACCCCCAGCCGTGTGGAGGGGGGGGATTGTGGATGAGAGGAGCCAGGGGAGAGGGCTGCCTGATGGGATAGGCACGTGGGGTGTTTGGGGGGAGAGGGGCCTAGTTAGAAGGGGACAGGGGGGGTTGTGTTTTAATTTTCAACACTACATAAAGAGAGACCTAAGACAACAACATAGCAAGGCAGCAACACATGACAACACAGCATGGTGGCAACACAACATGGTAGCAGCACAAAACATGGTACAAACATTATTGGGCACAGACACAATGGGCAAGAAGGTAGAGACAATAATACATCACACAAAGCAGCCACAACTGTCAGTAAGAGAGTCCATGATTGAGTCTTTGAATGAAGAGATTGAGATAAAACTGTCCAGTTTGAGTGCAGGTGTGTAATCAGTGTGCTGGGGGTGTGATGGGGGATGGTTGCAGTAATTAGGAGGAAATGTGACTGGCTGCACTGGGCTCCCGCTCAGCACCAGCTGTAAGTCAGAGATTGTCCTCTCTATCTCTATTTCTTATCTCTCTTTTACTCTCTCCTCTCTTTCTTTCCTTCTCTATCTCTCTCTCTCGATTTCGCCTTCTCTCTCTCCTTCTGCGTCTTTCGGTCTCACTCCTTTGTCCTCTGCCTTTCATCCTCTACTCACCAGGGAACTGAAACCGTAAGGTTTTATTTTTATATCTGTCTAGACTGTCATTGATTGAGGTAGTAATGTCTTGTAAAGTTATGTTGGGTTTACATGTCGGGTAATGGGATGAGTGTGTCTGTGTATAGGTACTAACACTGGCGCTTCGCTTTGGTCCGCCTCTGGTTTAGTGTTCCTCTGAACTAGGCTCATATCGCAGTTGATGCTTAGATGCTTGGACACACACACACACACACACACACACACACACACACACACACACACACACACACACACACACACACACACACACACACACACACGTCCTGCCCCATCCCTCCACATACACACTCTCCCTAGCAGATGCTTAACAGTTTTGATCTGATAAAGGACAGTCCATATCTCTATTGAAGGAGACAGTTTACGTTGACTGACTTGCACAGACAACAGGACGCCTGGGGAGCCCTGGCTCTGGCCATCTGCTCCTGGCACACAGCACACTGTCACACTGTTTACAGTTTTTTTCAATTGCTAACATGCATTGGTCAAAACTGAAGTCACATTATCAGTCAGCAAAACAGAAGTGTATTGTGGAGCAAACTGTGAATAATTTTTCATTGCTTTCACACAAAATACATTCAATGACCACATTCTCCCAAATCCATTAACTCTTTTCTCATTCATACTCCACCACCTGCAAAACTATATATTTGCAGCACATGTTTTCAAATGCTAACACACTGTTTCCAAAACTGTTAAAACACATTCAAAACAGAATGATGGCAAATGTTGTGCATTTCTGCAGTAACCAGATTGAAACATATAGAAAATACAGTACAGTACAGTATGTTCACATTTTTACATGTACTGACATTTTGAAATATATTGATTTTTTGTGTGTTTTTCAGTAGGATCCAAAGGTTGCCTCCCACAGGAGGGAGAGGCAGAATATTGTCAGATGTGCAGGAAATTGTCATTGTTGACATGGTAATTGGCAACAATGCAATAAAACTGCTGGAAATTTTGAACAGAGTGCGGGCAGACAATATCACTATTGGGAATGTGAATTCGGTCAGCACAATGACAATTGCCAGAGAAACATAAAATAAGAGTCCTAGAGAAACATAAAATAAGGATGAAGCAGTTGTACACTGCACGCTTTGAGAGAAACTGTGAACATATGAAAGAACTCTGGTATCAATATGTCCAGGTAAGTTGTCTGTTCAATGACCAAACAGGGTACATACACAGCTATGCATAATGTAAAGTAGTGTAAAACTGTGGATTTACTGTATTTTAGAGAGTAATGGAGATGGAAGCCAGGCAAACTGCACATACCGTGCATTCATCTTTGTGGATGAAGCTGGATTCAACCTAGCAAAAACACGCCGCAGGGGAAGAAATGTGATTGGATAGAGAGCAACCGTAGATGTCCCAGGCCAGAGAGGAGCTAACATCCCAATGTGTGCAGCACTGTCCAATGATGGTTTGCTGTTACACAAACCGCTCATTGGCCCCTACAATACAGAGAGGTTCATTTATTTTCTGCATGACCTGCATAATCGACTTGTGCCAGCGGAGGAGAGAGGGGCCAGAAACTCCCCTACCTTCGTTGTTGTGTGGGATAATGTGGCATTCCACCACGCTGCTGCAGTCACAGACTGGTTTACTGCTCATCCCAGGATGTCAGTACTATTCCTGCCTCCATACACCCCCTTCCTAAACCCCATAGAGGAGTTTTTCTCTGCGTGAAGGTTAATGACCACCATCCACATGACCAGATGTCCTTACTGGATGCCATGAACGCGGGGTGTGGAGACACTTCTCCTGAAGACTGCCAGGGTGTGGAGACACTTCTCCTGAAGACTGCCAGGGTTGGATTAGACATTCCAGGAGATACTTTCCAAGATGCATCGCCAGAGAAGACATAATATGTGATGTTGATGAGAACTTGTGGCCAAATGCAGGAGAGAGGGAGAACTAGAACCCTCACAGTACTCTACAGTATGAATGTTTATACTCCACATGTTGATGAGAACTAGAACCCTCCCAGTACTCTACAGTATGAGTGATTATACTATACATGTTGATGAGAATGAGAACCCTCACAGTACTGTACAGTATGAGTGATTATATTACACATGTTGATGAGAACTAGAACCCTCACAGTACTGTACAGTACGAGTGTTATACTATACATGTTGATGAGAACTAGAACCCTCACAGTACTGCACAGTATGAATGATTATTACTATACATGTTGATGAGAATTAGAACCCTCACAGTACTGTACAGTATGGGTGATTATACTATACACGTTGATGTTAAGGGAATTTTTATCAATGATGACTAATTATGTATACATTTCAATCAGGACTGACTAATCCGAATACTGTTATGTTACTATACATGTACTAATCAGAATACTAAATGTTACTGTATATGTATGAGTTTTCATTCTTGATCCCAGTACTGAAAATAATGTGTGTGTGTGAACGTGGGCAAAAGTTGGAACAATGACGGTCTGTTCCTTGGTACAAATGAATGAACTATCCCCAGACTGTCTAGAATGCTTATCTACACTGACTGACCTTGGCTCTAGGCGAAAGAGGGAAGGCTTGAGAACTATAGGGCCTTTCTACCAGTGTCAAGAAGAGACGGAACATTTAGAAAACGCTGACGTCATTTTCAGTTTATAATCTGTGGTAAAATGTGTATGAACTGAGTACTCTCTTGAATAAAGGCTGTTACTTGACTTTTAAGATCGGGCTCTGTCCATTCCTATAAAATAAGGGTCATACAAATTCTTATGAATTGACAGAGTGTTTAATTTTGATTGGGAATTAAAACAGAGGAATTAAATTCCTTCAACAGTTGATGAGAACTAGAACCCTCACAGTACTGTACAGTATGAGTGTTATACTATACATGTTGATGAGAACTAGAACCCTCACAGTACTGCACAGTATGAGTGTTATACTATACATGTTGATGAGAACTAGAACCCTCACAGTACTGTACAGTATGAGTGATTATACTATACATGTTGATGAGAACTAGAACCCTCACAGTACTGCAGAGTGTGAATGATTATACTACACATGTTGATGAGAACTAGAACTCTTACAGTACTGTACAGTATGAGTGTTATACTATACATGTTGATGAGAACTAGAACCCTCACAGTACTGTACAGTATGAGTGATTATACTATACGTGCTGATGAGAACTAGAACTCTTACAGTACTGTACAGTATGAGTGTTATACTATACATGTTGATGAGAACTAGAACCCTCACAGTACTGTACAGTATGAGTGATTATACTACACATGTTGATGAGAACTAGAACCCTCACAGTACTGTACAGTATGAATGTTTATACACCACATGTTGGTGAGAACTAGAACCCTCACAGTACTGTACAGTATGAGTGTTATACTATACATGTAATGAGAACTAGAACCCTCACAGTACTGTACAGTATGAGTGATTATACTATACATGTTGATGAGAACTAGAACCCTCCCAGTACTGTACAGTATGAGTGATTATACTATACATGTTGATGAGAACTAGAACCCTCACAGTACTGCACAGTATGAGTGATTATATTATACATGTTGATGAGAACTAGAACCCTCACAGTACTGTACAGTATGAGTGATTATACTATACATGTTGATGAGAACTAGAACCCTCACAGTACTGTACAGTATGAGTGTTATACTATACATGTTGATGAGAACTAGAACCCTCACAGTACTGTACAGTATGAGTGTTATACTATACATGTAATGAGAACTAGAACCCTCACAGTACTGTACAGTATGAGTGATTATACTATACGTGTTGATGAGAACTAGAACTCTTACAGTACTGTACAGTATGAGTGTTATACTATACATGTTGATGAGAACTAGAACCCTCACAGTACTGTACAGTATGAGTGATTATACTATACGTGTTGATGAGAACTAGAACTCTTACAGTACTGTACAGTATGAGTGTTATACTATACATGTTGATGAGAACTAGAACCCTCACAGTACTGTACACTATGAGTGATTATACTACACATGTTGATGAGAACTAGAACCCTCACAGTACTGTACAGTATGAATGTTTATACACCACATGTTGGTGAGAACTAGAACCCTCACAGTACTGTACAGTATGAGTGTTATACTATACATGTTGATGAGAACTAGAACCCTCACAGTACTGTACAGTATGAGTGTTATACTACACATGTTGTTGATGTTTTTTGTTGTTGTAATTATTATTGCAGCCCTGGAATTTCAGGAATTAAATTTTTGTTTCAACTTTTTATTTTTGACAAGTAAATTACTAAATGCAAAGATATAGAAAAAATAAAGGCTATTGAAGCAAATTGCTGCAGTTCTGATTCATTCTTGTTACATATACTTCAGTACAGTCAATAAAGTGAAAAGGTGTTATTCTTAATCTATAATGAAATACTGATTTATGTGAAAAATCATTCAAACTTCAAAGAGAAAAGTTAATAATTTATGTAACGCTCCCTGTTGTTAGTGTTTTTTAGGTCAGTGTGTTATGAGTGACACTGTAAGCTTGTGAGTGAGAATTGTTGCCAGTGTTATGGTCGAACAAGCTTATTTTGAGACATGCATGAAGTGTTTTGGTGGTTTGAGTGAGTTTTGGAGGTGAGAATAACTGTTTGGCCAATATGCATGTTAGTAATGCAGACTGTGTGAAGAGTTTTGAAAAAGTGGCTTCAGTAATTGTCCGATACTTGTTAGCAATTGAAAAAAAACTGTTACACACTGTTACGCTGGAGCCCAGAGGCAGCAGCCGACGTGGATGGGTTGAGATGGACTCTGGTCCTTTTACCTAATGGGGGAGGAGGGGAGGGGAGAGAAGAGAAGAGCAGTTAATTGATGTTAGGGAGAGAGCTCACCCTTCTGTCCCACTAGAGCAGGGATCATCAACTACATTCAGCCGCGGGACGGTTTTTCTTCAGCTGATATTCAGGGGGCCGGAACATAATCACAAATCATTTGTAGACTGCAAATTGACCACAAGAAGCCAAAACAGATACAATATTTGACTACATTATAATTTCAAAACTTGTTTACATTTGTATACCTTCACATGTTTCTATTATGTGTGGGAATACTTTGGAACAGATTTCCCCCCCAAAAATAACTCTGCTGTTGCTGGTGTTTTTACAGTCTTTTATGTCCAACAGTTATTGAAGTTTTTTTTTTGCCACAAAAACTGCCAAATAAAATCACCAAACTGATGAGTTGGGGAACCCTGCAATAGAGCATCAGTCATATGCTGCTGGACAGGTTAAACATCCTTTCATTGTAGTTTGACAAGGTTTTGGAGGTGTTTGTGGAGAAGACAGTAAATCAAAGCAAATCAAATCCAATTTTATTTGTCACATACACATGGTTAGCAGATGTTAATGCGAGTGTAGCGAAATGCTTGTGCTTCTAGTTCCGACAATGCAGTAATAACCAACAAGTTATCTAACTAACAATTCCAAAACTACTGTCTTGTACACAGTGTAAGGGGATAAAGAATATGTACATAAAGATATATGGATGAGTGATGGTACAGAGCAGCATAGGCAAGATACAGTAGATGGTATCGAGTACAGTATATACATATGAGATGAGTATGTAAACAAAGTGGCATAGTTAAAGTGGCTAGTGATACATGTATTACATAAGGATGCAGTAGATGATATAGAGTACAGTATATACGTATGCATATGAGATTAATAATGTAGGGTAAGTAACATTATATAAGGTAGCATTGTTTAAAGTGGCTAATGATATATTTACATCATTTTCCATCAATTCCCATTATTAAAGTGGCTGGAGTTGAGTCAGTGTGTTGGCAGCAGCCACTCAATGTTAGTGGTGGCTGTTTAACAGTCTGATGGCCTTGAGATAGAAGCTGTTTTTCAGTCTCTCGGTCCCAGCTTTGATGCACCTGTACTGACCTCGCCTTCTGGATGATAGCGGGGTGAACAGGCAGTGGCTCGGGTGGCTGTTGTCCTTGATGATCTTTATGGCCTTCCTGTAACATCGGGTGGTGTAGGTGTCCTAGAGGGCAGGTAGTTTGCCCCCGGTGATGCGTTGTGCAGACCTCACTACCCTCTGGAGAGCCTTACGGTTGTGGGCGGAGCAGTTGCCGTACCAGGCGGTGATACAGCCCGCCAGGATGCTCTCGATTGTGCATCTGTAGAAGTTTGTGAGTGCTTTTGGTGACAAGCCGAATTTCTTCAGCCTCCTGAGGTTGAAGAGGCGCTGCTGCGCCTTCTTCACGATGCTGTCTGTGTGAGTGGACCAATTCAGTTTGTCTGTGATGTGTATGCCGAGGAACTTAAAACTTACTACCCTCTCCACTACTGTTCCACCGATGTGGATAGGGGGGTGTTCCCTCTGCTGTTTCCTGAAGTCCACAATCATCTCCTTAGTTTTGTTGACGTTGAGTGTGAGGTTATTTTCCTGACACCACACTCCGAGGGCCCTCACCTCCTCCCTGTAGGCCGTCTCGTCGTTGTTGGTAATCAAGCCTACCACTGTTGTGTCGTCCGCAAACTTGACGATTGAGTTGGAGGCGTGCGTGGCCACGCAGTCGTGGGTGAACAGGGAGTACAGGAGAGGGCTCAGAACGCACCCTTGTGGGGCCCCAGTGTTGAGGATCAGCGGGGAGGAGATGTTGTTGCCTACCCTCACCACCTGGGGGCGGCCCGTCAGGAAGTCCAGTACCCAGTTGCACAGGGCGGGGTCGAGACCCAGGGTCTCGAGCTTGATGACGAGCTTGGAGGGTACTATGGTGTTGAATGCCGAGCTGTAGTCGATGAACAGCATTCTCACATAGGTATTCCTCTTGTCCAGATGGGTTAGGGCAGTGTGCAGTGTGGTTGAGATTGCATCGTCTGTGGACCTATTTGGGCGGTAAGCAAATTGGAGTGGGTCTAGGGTGTCAGGTAGGGTGGAGGTGATATGGTCCTTGACTAGTCTCTCAAAGCACTTCATGATGACGGATGTGAGTGCTACGGGGCGGTAGTCGTTTAGCTCAGTTACCTTAGCTTTCTTGGGAACAGGAACAATGGTGGCCCTCTTGAAGCATGTGGGAACAGCAGACTGGTATAGGGATTGATTGAATATGTCCGTAAACACACCGGCCAGCTGGTCTGCGCATGCTCTGAGGGCGCGGCTGGGGATGCCGTCTGGGCCTGCAGCCTTGCGAGGGTTAACACGTTTAAATGTCTTACTCACCTCGGCTGCAGTGAAGGAGAGACCGCATGTTTTCGTTGCAGGCCGTGTCAGTGGCACTGTATTGTCCTCAAAGCGGGCAAAAAAGTTATTTAGTCTGCCTGGGAGCAAGACATCCTGGTCCGTGACTGGGCTGGATTTCTTCCTGTAGTCCGTGATTGACTGTAGACCCTGCCACATGCCTCTTGTGTCTGAGCCGTTGAATTGAGATTCTACTTTGTCTCTGTACTGGCGCTTAGCTTG